>NC_069501.1:435393079-435700579 GCF_027579735.1 Bombina bombina | reverse complement strand
ACACCTCTCTTAGAAGTGGATACGTTGATAAATCCGTCCCTTTTATTTGTATTAGGCAGTCCTTTTAAAATCCCAGATAATGAGCAATGTGACTATCCGATTTAGGTAAATGGATGCACAGTTAATGGATACACAGTTTGGATATACAGTTACTTTTGTATGTGCAATAGAGGTGGACCACGATTATTACTTCTGAGTAAGTTACAGTTGTTGCGGTCAACACATTAAGTGCAAGTGGTATAACTCGTAAAATGTACTCTCTGATCCTTCGGCGTCCTTGTCAGACCGGTCGCTTTCAACGGTCAGTAGATGATGCGTGTAACTGAAGCCCAATTGGTACAAAGGTTTGAAGTGCGCGCACTTATTCAAGAAAGGAAAATACAGCTGATCTTTTCTTCAAGCTCCTAACATTTCATTGTTTGAATATTTCAACAGTATCAAATGAAGTGGTTATGGGAGTTACTCCAAGGTGTGTATCTGGACGATGTGGAGCTGTGAAATGGAACGTCTACGCATTTCAGCTACTCAGAGTCTTTGTCAAGGTTAGGTTGTAGATTCTTCTGAAGAGATAGGTTTTGTGGAACAATGTAAAGCTTTTAATGTTGTGGAAATGTCTGTCACACTAAAGAAGATAGATCCGTAGGATAGATATTGCCTAAAGATTAGAATGGGAGTTGAAAATATAAAGTACTGAAAGGAGTAGGTCAGAATCCAATCAAAGGAAGTGGCTAGGACAGTGTGTTGAAATGAGGTCTGGGATGTCATGGGGAGCTTTGTTATTTGGGCTTTGAATGTTGTAATTGTATCCTTACACAGCCCTGCAATATTGTTTATGTGGTCATGCAAGCCATGGGACTTTTGAAATGGCAAGATATCAACTAAAAAATGTTTCCCAATGCTTTATTTAAATCATGATATTTCTACTGTGTAGACATTATGATGTCATTTTGACCCTTTTTTATGAATTCAACATTTCATTACCAGTTAACTTGATTTAGTATTTTAACTCTTTTCCAAAAGAGGTGAGATGTTGTGATGAGAATTTTACATATGAAATTACTGGCATGATTTTATCTTACATATCCTCAGCTAATTCAAATTAAAGATGGAGACATCTAGCACATAAGAACATTATATTTTTTGCATTACAGTTAATGAAGCCTATATATTAGACAGGAATATGGACAGGCAAAATGGTCTTTTGTTTTGTTTTTTCAATGTCAAAAGCTTTTGTATCATTCCGTATGGCCCCTATATCAGCAAGATTTTACATGTTCTATTCTATCAAGTTATTTGGCTTTAAATGTGGAATAAAAGTCAATACAAAAACAGCAACCAATATATTAGCGACAAATAATCCAATTAAAAGCATCTGTTGTTTTCCCTTTGATATACATTGCTTGATTTTTTTTATGCATCCTTGCCCAGCAATCTTCAGTAACTAATATAAGAAATAACCAGATTGGGTTTTCATTTTGAAAATCTGGACCAGGGTCATTCACATGTATATTTTATTAAAAGAAAAAGAGTTTGTATAATTATATAGCACTTAATTATATTTTACAGGAAAGGAAGCCAAGAAAGTGTGGCTGGCAAAATCCAGCTCTAATTATAATGTAAAAAAAAAAAATGGATGAAATACTTTTCTGAGTACAGAGCATGTTTTACTGATTGAATGAAACAAGAACAGCCATAATATTCCCCATCCATTCTAATGTTAGCCCAGGGCTTAAGTGCTTTTGCCTTTGTCTATGTAAACGGCTGAATAAAAATATGGTTTGATTGCATTTAGATTACTTTTATCTTAAACGTTTTTACTAAAAATGCCCTAAATCCATTGTGCTTAAAGCTAAAACAGATTGTGAGATAACAAACGCTGTGCTAACTTATGGCCAGATTACAAATGGAGTGCAAATATTTTAGCGCAGGTTTTCACCATCTTTAGTGCACAGGTTAAATTGCGTTCATATTACAAGTTGAGTGCAATCGCTATCGCGTAAGAGCAATCCCGATTTACGCTTGAATGAGTAAAGCAATCTCAAAGCTGTGGTTAACTGTTTTGCAAAATTAAAATATTGCACAAAACACATCAAAAATACATTACAAAGTACAGTTACACTCATAATAACAGCATATAATAAAAATTATTCAGAAAACATATTGCACACAAAAGTTATAAGTGCTCAAATATTTGAGATCTCCGGTGTTAGAAAGAAAAGGGCGTGCAAAGGAATTTAGCATAGAGATACATACATATACATCTCTAAATATGTATATGTATATATATATATATATATATATAGATATAGATATAGATGTATATATATATATATATATATATATATATATATATAGAGAGAGAGAGAGAGAGAGAGAGAGAGAGAGCGAGAGAGAGAGAGAGAGAGAGAGAGAGAAAGAGAGAGAGAGGTATAGATATGAAACAACTTGCTTTTTTATTGTAAATATTGAAATCCTGATGTGTGCCACTGCAGACAAATTCCTCAATATGTGTTCAGCTAAATCTTCTGTGTCTGCCGGTACACCACATGCATAGGTTTGTTAGATATTAGTGAAGTTGCATGGTTAAATTACGGACGAGACTAAATTTTTGAAACTTGAAATTTGGATTCTGGGCCCCACTGGGATTTTGGGGAATTTATAGGAGCTCAATACGCCTACAAAAATAATGGATTCTGTTAACTGGAGTTAATTTTCTTCATTTGTTTCTATCACATGCTGAAAATTCTAGACATACTAATGTATGTCTCCATGGTAATTTAATGGCGCTTTGTCTGATATTGGGGTATTTAAAATTAAATAAAAACCCTTAAGGAAGCTTTGTTTTTATGTTGTTTTTTTAACTCAGATATCTGAGGTTTTTTCTGAGTAGTTAACAAGGGTGCAGTAATCTCTGAAACAATTATTAATACAGAGACCAGGCAAAGAAGGACAGAAAGGATAGTGATAGACTTAGTCCCTCTGGAAACCTTTTCTGCTCTACAACACTTTTGGTAGGCTCGTTTGTGACTATATTTATTAAGTAGTCCAGGTAAGTTACTTTGCGGTTTGTGCCATACTGCTTGTATAATACAAATGAGTTAAAGACTGCCATTTGTGTGAGGTATATAGCAACTTTTTTATACCAAATGGTGGTTTTACAATGTACCAGGTATGGCTTCAAACACTTGTCAGCAAGAGATAAGTCCAGCACACAGATATGCTTGCACGTCACAGTGGGCAACTTTTCAAAACCCACAAAAAGTGAATATTCCAAACAACAGAAGGTGTGACAGCATAAAGCCCTTTAATAATTTAAAACCACAGGGTTACAGACAGCAACATTTCGGGAAATATCCCTTAGTCATGACTAAGGGTGTCTGTAACCCTGTGGTTTTAAATTATTACAGTGCTTTATGCTGTCACACCTTCTGTTGTTTGGAATATTCAAACACTTGTCAGCCAGGTCGACTCTTCCCATATCTTTACTGTAGTCAAGGACACACTTTGGTTTGTTAATTTGCTCATACCCTCTTCTTTCCGTTACTGACTCTGTGGCTTCAGTGGGCATAGTGGGTAAAAAATGAACCTCTTTCTTGTCCGTAAATCAAAGCCCCAAAAGTTTCCCCTGACGCAAAGCAGATGTAGATCCATGCTTTTGCTTGGGCCACACCAGCTGTTGGAGAAATCCTCTCCTGTTTTATTCAGATTGTGCCACAAGCAGAAGTATCAAATTTTTTTTTTTAAATAACTCAAAACTCAATATAAAAACTGTCCAGATATAAATGGTTGCATTTGTTCAGGTATGGAAAGATAAGGTCCTATACTATCTTTCCTCTTGTGCTTATAGATTCTGGACAACATGGGGGACTAAAATGCTGTCTCTTCCTGTATATATTCTGAAGGCAGAAGTATATCCTTTTGTACTTTTACACAGTTTCTAAAAATTCCCCCCCCCCCCCCCCATAGTGAGCCCTTTTTGAGGTTATGTACTGCTTAAACAGCAGCCTCCCCTTAAATTGCATTAGCAACTCATCTATAGAAATTTGTTGCATGGGAACAAACACTTCGGAAAATCTTTTAGATAAATATGTTAAAAGGGGGTGGATTTTGACAAGCCTTTCATAATTTGGATCACTTTTTGGGGTGCACACACTGTTTGCTGTTTACTATCAGTAAAATGTAAAAACTGGAGAAGCATCTGGTGTCTGATCCTCGACATGATAACTGGAAAAAGGGGGTAGTCAGAATGGGTTTTTTGCTCCAATACATTTTAGTGGCATTTTTTTTATAATGCTCATAACAAGCAATGGCACCTACAATCTATTAATCTCTGCCATGTTAGTACTGTACCATAGCTTATATTTGGCATAGGTGGATTCTGGCTTAGCTTTTAAAAATTGTTGGGCGCAAAGGTATGTTTGCTCTGCCAGATTTTCAAAGAAGCTGTCCGGCAGAAATTAAAGGGACCTTGAACCCAAATTTTTGCTTTCGTGATTCAGATAGAGTATGAAATTTTAAGCAACTTTCTCATTTACTCCTATTTTCAAATTTTATTCATTCTCTTGGTATCTTTATTTGAAATGCAAGAATGTAAGTTTAGATGCCGGCCCATTTTTGGCGAACAACCTGGGTTGTTCTTGCTGATTGGTGAATAAATTCATCCACCAATAAAAAACTGCTTTCCAGAGTTCTGAAACAAACAAAAAGTTTAGATGCCTACTTTTTCAAATAAAGATAGCAAGAGAAAGAAGAAAAATTTAAAATAGGAGTAAATTAGAAAGTTGCTTAAAATTGCATGCTCTATCTGAATCACAAAAGAAAAAATTTGGTTTCAGTGTCCCTTTAATTGGCTCAACAGAAGGCATTTCACAGGTGATGCCAGGTTTTACTATAAAAGGGGACACATCTTGAACTTCTAAATTTGGAGGTACCCACACTGATTCCTCTGATGCAAGCTCTTGGGAGGCTACAGAGGCCTTAGAGAGGCTGGATAAGTCATCTGCATCAATGTCAGAGGCAGTCAGCATCTTATCACTGTCTGACTGCAAATATTCTGTAAGCCACCTCTGAATTATATAAATGTGCCATTTTTACTGGCAAAACCTTTTTTTTATAGTACTTTTTTATATCATCTTAAATGTAAATGTGTTCAACTTTAAAAAAAAAAAAAAACATTTTCACCCTTTCACTAAACCTTTACTAGGTTCAAACCATAACTCTCATCCAAACCCCCCAAATCCCAAACCCTTACAGCAACCCTAAAGACCTTAGAGCTATGATGGGCTGCAATCAGGCATAACACTAATCCCAACCCTTAACTTACCCCCTAAATATTATTAAATAAAATAAAGGCCAAATAAACTTAAAGGGACATATAACCCAAAACATTTCTTTCATAATTCAGATAGAGAATAAAATTTTAAATAACTTTCTAATTTACTTCTATTATCTAATTTGTTTCATTCTCTCTTTATCTATTGTTGAACGAGCAGCAATGCACTACTGGTTTCTAACTGAACGAACGGGTGAGCCAATGACAATCAGTATATGTATGCAGCCACCAATCAGCAGTGAGAAGCTAGGTTCTTTGCTGCTCCTGAGTTTTTCAGCAAAGGATAACAAGAGAAGAAAGCAAATTAAATAATAGAAGTACATTGGAAAGTTTTTTAAAAATGTATTATCTATCTGAATCATGAAAGAAAAATTTTGGGTTTCATTTCCCTTGCTTATATACATATATACTTATGTGTATATTTAAACATATAAACACATAACTATAGCTATATCTATATATCTATATCATATACATATATATTTAAATTTGCTGCCCATTGCTGCGCGACTTACCACCTTCGCTGCGCTACGTTATCATGCCGTGTCTCATGCATGAGAACGAGGCTCCCATTGGAGCCTATGAAAGCATGCTCTCGTTAGTACAAAGCTTCCCTGCAATGTGAATGCAAGCTCACATTCGTATTGCACCTAGCTGGTATTACAAGTTAAGTGCAATACAAATGTGACCTTACATGTGTGCGCTTTGGTATTACTGAGTGGAGCGCAAATATATTGCTCGAGTAATTGATATTTTCTGCTCCACTCATAATCTGGCCCTCTATCGTGTCACAAGAGAGCAGGTTTAAAAAATGGTGTAATCTGTTACATGAACAACAAGCAGTAATGAATAACAGGATGTGTTAGATCTGTACTTGGTTTAGGGGTATATTTATCAAAGGTCTGGCGGACCTGATCCGACAGTGCAGATCAGGTCCGCCAGACCTCGCTGAATTCAGAGAGCAATACGCTCTCCATATTCAGCTTTGCACCAGCAGCTTTTGTGAGCTGCTGGTGCAACGCCGCCCCCTGCAGATTTGCGGCCAATCAGCCGCCAGCAGGGAGGTCTCAATCAACTTGATCATACTCGATCGGGTTGAATTGCAGAAATGTCTGTTCCGCCTGCTCAGAGCAGGCGGACAGGTTATGGAGCAGCGGTCTTTAGACCGCTGCTTCATAACTGCTGTTTCTGGCGAGCCTGCAGGCTCGCCAGAAACACGGGCCCTCAAGCTCCATCCGGAGCTTGATAAATGGGCCCCAAAGTGTCAACTCAATACCTATGTAACACTATGCTAATTGTTTGTAATTGCACATAGAGCCTTCCATGACTGCTATGAGGGGGCTTCTCGTAACCATGGTGACCAGATCACAAACGCCGGAACATGTGTTGACGGGTAAGTTGTGACATCACAGACTTCTGGAATACTGCAGACAGCAACATGGAAGTGAGTACACTGACTTGGGGTATAATGTAAGTAGAAGTTGTTTTGCACATGTTCGGGGGGTAACCAAGAAACATCACTTGCACTAAATCATTGCAATAGTTAAGACCCAGTGAGTGATCTGTTCGTTCTGGACACTTGAATGCAACTTCTTGGTTTGCACCCTGGGCATTAAGAACTAGAAGGCAGTAACAAGAGTGCTTTACCACATTCGATACATACATACATATAATTCATCAGTAATTTTCTGCCCAGTGAAAAAAGGTTTTTTTTTTAAATGAACCTAGGATTTTAGCTGCTGCATTAATGGCAGATGGTGGGTGCCATTAAAATTGTTCAATACAAGCACCCATGTACTCAATGTGAGTACCCTTTGACATCTCAACATGTGTGCTTTGGTGAAGGAGGCTTATTGCAACTTAATATAGCAAAATACATTGCTGTTGTAATGACTATTCCATATTGAATCACTCAGTATTATGGTGTGGTTGATGCACTTATTATATCCTGACACTATAGGCACAGGAGTGTGGGGTTCTACTGGAGAGGAGTGCTTAGGTGATTGATATAATTAAAGCTGCTAAAAACAGAATTTATGCTTACCTGATAAATTACTTTCTCCAACGGTGTGTCCGGTCCACGGCGTCATCCTTACTTGTGGGATATTCTCTTCCCCAACAGGAAATGGCAAAGAGTCCCAGTAAAGCTGGTCACATGATCCCTCCTAGGCTCCGCCCAACCCAGTCATTCGACCGACAGACAGGAGGAAATATATATAGGAGAAACCATATGATACCGTGGTGACTGTAGTTAGAGAAAATAATTCATCAGACCTGATTAAAAAACCAGGGCGGGCCGTGGACCGGACACACCGTTGGAGAAAGTAATTTATCAGGTAAGCATAAATTCTGTTTTCTCCAACATTGGTGTGTCCGGTCCACGGCGTCATCCTTACTTGTGGGAACCAATACCAAAGCTTTAGGACACGGATGAAGGGAGGGAGCAAATCAGGTCACCTAAACGGAAGGAACCACAGCTTGCAAAACCTTTCTCCCAAAAATAGCCTCCGAAGAAGCAAAAGTATCAAATTTGTAAAATTTGGCAAAAGTGTGCAGTGAAGACCAAGTCGCTGCCTTACATATCTGGTCAACAGAAGCCTCGTTCTTGAAGGCCCATGTGGAAGCCACAGCCCTAGTGGAGTGAGCTGTGATTCTTTCAGGAGGCTGCCGTCCGGCAGTCTCATAAGCCAATCGGATGATGCTTTTAAGCCAAAAGGAAAGAGAGGTAGAAGTTGCTTTTTGACCTCTCCTTTTACCAGAATAAACAACAAACAAGGAAGATGTTTGTCTGAAATCTTTAGTAGCCTCTAAATAGAACTTTAGAGCACGGACAACGTCCAAATTGTGTAACAAACGTTCCTTCTTTGAAACTGGATTCGGACACAAAGAAGGTACAACTATCTTCTGGTTAATATTTTTGTTAGAAACAACTTTAGGAAGAAAACCAGGCTTAGTACGCAAAACCACCTTATCTGCATGGAACACCAGATAAGGAGGAGAACACTGCAGAGCAGATAACTCTGAAACTCTTCTAGCAGAAGAAATTGCAACCAAAAACAAAACTTTCCAAGATAGTAACTTAATATCTATGGAATGTAAGGGTTCAAACGGAACCCCTTGAAGAACTGAAAGAACTAGATTTAGACTCCAGGGAGGAGTCAAAGGTCTGTAAACAGGCTTGATCCTAACCAGAGCCTGAACAAATGCTTGAACATCTGGCACAGCTGCCAGTCTTTTGTGTAGTAAGACAGATAAAGCAGAGATCTGTCCCTTTAGAGAACTTGCCGATAATCCTTTCTCCAAACCTTCTTGTAGAAAGGAGAGAATCTTAGGAATTTTTATCTTATTCCATGGGAATCCTTTGGATTCACACCAACAGATATATCTTTTCCATATTTTATGGTAAATCTTTCTAGTTACCGGTTTTCTGGCCTGAACCAGAGTATCTATCACAGAATCTGAAAACCCACGCTTTGATAGAATCAAGCGTTCAATCTCCAAGCCATCAGTTGGAGGAAGACCAGATTTGGATGTTCGAATGGACCTTGAACAAGAAGGTCCTGTCTCAAAGGTAGCTTCCATGGTGGAGCCGATGACATATTCACCAGGTCTGCATACCAAGTCCTGCGTGGCCATGCAGGAGCTATCAAGATCACCGAGGCCCTCTCCTGATTGATCCTGGCTACCAGCCTGGGAATGAGAGGAAACGGTGGGAATACATAAGCTAGGTTGAAAGTCCAAGGTGCTACTAGTGCATCTACTAGAGTCGCCTTGGGATCCCTGGATCTGGACCCGTAGCAAGGAACCTTGAAGTTCTGACGAGACGCCATCAGATCCATGTCTGGAATGCCCCATAATTGAGTTATTTGGGCAAAGATTTCCGGATGGAGTTCCCACTCCCCTGGATGAAATGTCTGACGACTCAGAAAATCCGCTTCCCAATTTTCCACTCCTGGGATGTGGATCGCAGACAAGTGGCAGGAGTGATCCTCCGCCCATTGAATTATTTTGGTCACTTCTTTCATCGCCAGGGAACTCTTTGTTCCCCCTTGATGATTGATATAAGCAACAGTCGTCATGTTGTCTGATTGGAACCTTATGAATTTGGCCTTTACTAGTTGAGGCCAAGCTCTGAGAGCATTGAATATCGCTCTCAGTTCCAGAATGTTTATCGGGAGAAGAGACTCTTCCCGAGACCATAGACCCTGAGCTTTCAGGGATTCCAAGACCGTACCCCAGCCCACTAGGCTGGCGTCGGTCGTGACAATGACCCACTCTGGCCTGCGGAAGCTCATTCCCTGGGACAGATGGTCCAGGGTCAGCCACCAACGGAGTGAATCTCTGGTCTTTTGATCTACTTGAATCATTGGAGACAAGTCTGTATAATCCCCATTCCACTGTTTGAGCATGCACAGTTGTAATGGTCTTAGATGAATTCGTGCAAAAGGAACTATGTCCATTGTTGCAACCATCAATCCTATTACTTCCATGCACTGCGCTATGGAAGGACGAGGAACAGAATGAAGCACTTGACAAGAGCTTAGAAGTTTTGATTTTCTGACCTCTGTCAGAAAAATCCTCATTTCTAAGGAATCTATTATTGTTCCCAAGAAGGGAACTCTTGTTGATGGGGACAGAGAACTCTTTTCTTTGTTCACCTTCCATCCGTGAGATGTGAGAAAGGCTAGAACGATGTCCGTATGAGCCTTTGCTTTTGACAGGGACGACGCTTGTATTAGAATGTCGTCCAAGTAAGGTACTACTGCAATGCCCCTTGGTCTTAGAACCGCTAGAAGGGACCCTAGCACCTTTGTGAAAATCCTTGGAGCAGTGGCTAATCCGAATGGAAGAGCCACAAACTGGTAATGTTTGTCCAGAAAAGCGAACCTTAGGAACTGATGATGTTCTTTGTGGATAGGAATATGTAGGTACGCATCCTTTAGATCCACGGTAGTCATAAATTGACTTTCCTGGATGGTGGGTAGAATCGTTCGAATAGTTTCCATTTTGAACGATGGTACCCTGAGAAATTTGTTTAGGATCTTCAAATCCAAAATTGGTCTGAACGTTCCCTCTTTTTTGGGAACTACGAACAGATTGGAATAAAATCCCATTCCTTGTTCCTTTATTGGAACTGGGTGTATCACTCCCATCTTTAACAGGTCTTCTACACAATGTAAGAATGCCTGTCTCTTTATTTGGTTTGAGGATAAGTGAGACTTGTGGAACCTTCCCCTTGGGGGTAGTTCCTTGAATTCCAGGAGATAACCTTGAGAAACTATTTCTAGCGCCCAAGGATCCTGAACATCTCTTGCCCAAGCCTGAGCAAAGAGAGAGAGTCTGCCCCCCACCAGATCCGGTCCCGGATCGGGGGCTACTCCTTCATGCTGTTTTGTTAGCAGTGGCAGGCTTCTTGGCCTGCTTACCCTTGTTCCAGCCTTGCATTGGTTTCCAGGCTGGTTTGGGTTGTGAGGCATTACCCTCTTGCTTAGAGGATGCAGAATTAGAGGCTGGTCCATTTCTGCGAAAAGGACGAAAATTAGGCTTATTTTTAGCCTTAAAAGACCTATCCTGTGGAAGAGCGTGGCCCTTTCCCCCAGTGATGTCTGAAATAATCTCTTTCAAATCAGGTCCAAATAAAGTTTTACCTTTGAAAGGAATTTTAAGCAATTTTGTCTTGGATGACACATCCGCTGACCAAGACTTTAGCCAAAGCGCTCTGCGCGCCACGATAGCAAACCCTGAATTTTTCGCCGCTAATTTTGCTAATTGCAAAGCGGCATCTAAAATAAAAGAGTTAGCCAATTTAAGTGCGTGAACTCTGTCCATAACCTCCTCATATGGAGTTTCTCTACTGAGCGACTTTTCTAGTTCCTCGAACCAGAACCACGCTGCCGTAGTGACAGGAACAATGCATGAAATTGGTTGTAGAAGGTAGCCTTGGTGTACAAAAATCTTTTTAAGCAAACCTTCCAATTTTTTATCCATAGGATCTTTGAAAGCACAACTATCTTCGATAGGAATAGTAGTGCGCTTGTTTAGAGTAGAAACTGCCCCCTCGACCTTGGGGACTGTCTGCCATAAGTCCTTTCTGGGGTCGACCATAGGAAATAATTTCTTAAATATAGGGGGAGGAACAAAAGGTATGCCGGGCTTTTCCCACTCTTTATTTACTATATCCGCTACCCGCTTGGGTATAGGAAAAGCGTTGGGGGGCACCGGAACCTCTAGGAACCTGTCCATCTTGCATAATTTCTCTGGAATGACCAAATTGTCACAATCATCCAGAGTAGATAACACCTCCTTAAGCAGTGCGCGGAGATGTTCTAATTTAAATTTAAATGTCACAACATCAGGTTCAGCTTGATGAGAAATTTTTCCTGAATCTGAAATTTCTCCCTCAGACAAAACCTCCCTCATGGCCCCTTCAGATTGGTGTGAGGGTATGACAGAACAATTATCATCAGCGTCCTCTTGCTCTTCAGTGTTTAAAACAGAGCAATCGCGCTTTCTCTGATAAGTAGGCATTTTGGATAAAAGATTTGCTATGGAGTTATCCATTACAGCCGTTAATTGTTGCATGGTAATAAGTATTGGCACACTAGATGTACTAGGGGCCTCCTGCATGGGCAAAACTGGTGTAGACTCAGTAGGAGATGATGTAGTATCATGTTTACTCCCCTCATTTGAGGAATCATCTTGGGCAATATCATTATCTGTGGCAGTACTGTCCTTACTTTGTTTGGACGCTATGGCACAATTATCACATAAATTTAAATGGGGAGACACATTGGCTTTCATACATATAGAACATAGCTTATCTGAAGGTACAGACATGTTAAACAGGCTTAAACTTGTCAACAAAGCACAAAAAACGTTTTAAAATAAAACCGTTACTGTCACTTTAAATTTCAAACAGAAAACACTTTATTACTGAATATGTGAAAAAGTATGAAGGAATTGTTCAAAAATTCTTAAAAGTATTGCACACCAAATTTCAGAGCTTTAACCCTTAAATTAACGGAACCGGAGCCGTTTTTCAATTTAACCCCTATACAGTCCCAGATATAGTCTTTGCTAAGACCCAACCAAGCCCTGAGGGGAATACGATACCAAATGACGCCTTCTAAAAGCTTTTTCAGAGATTCTTAGATCCTCACACATGCATCTGCATGCCCTGCTCTCAAAAAACCACTGCGCATTAATGGCGCGAAAATGAGGCTCAGTCTATGACTAGAAAGGCCCCCTGACTGAAAAAGGTGTCCAATACAGTGCCTGCCGTTTTATAAGCGTTCCCCAAGATTATAAATGCCAATTGTTAGCCTAAATCTGAATAATATGCACAAATAAAGCAATCGATTTAGCCCATAAAAATGTCTACCAGTTTTTTAGCCCATAATAAGCCCTTTATTCTGTTTGTTTGACTAAGAAAATGGCTTACCGGTCCGCATGAGGGGAAATGACAGCCTTCCAGCATTACACAGTCTTGTTAGAAATATGGCTAGTCATACCTTAAGCAGAAAAGTCTGCTAACTGTTTCCCCCAACTGAAGTTACTTCATCTCAACAGTCCTATGTGGAAACAGCAATCGATTTTAGTAACTGTCTGCTAAAATCATCTTCCTCTTACAAACAGAAATCTTCATCCTTTTCTGTTTCAGAGTAAATAGTACATACCAGCACTATTTTAAAATAACAAACACTTGATAGAAGAATAAAAAACTACATTTAAACACCAAAAAACTCTTAACCATCTCCGTGGAGATGTTGCCTGTGCAACGGCAAAGAGAATGACTGGGGTGGGCGGAGCCTAGGAGGGATCATGTGACCAGCTTTGCTGGGACTCTTTGCCATTTCCTGTTGGGGAAGAGAATATCCCACAAGTAAGAATGACGCCGTGGACCGGACACACCAATGTTGGAGAAATGAAACCTTGCTGGATCTGTAATTTTAGTGCAGCCTATAAAGAAAGGGTTCATACAATTGTAAGGATTCCACCCTTCTTCTAGATATTAAGGTCAGCAAATTGACACCATAAAACATTTTGTTGGCAAATAAACAAAACTCTGATTTCTACAAAGCAACCTATCTTGCCAGCTCAGGATAGATTATTTGGGTTACAACATTAGGCAGATATAAAAATGGCCACTGAGCTGCTAGCCTGTAGAAAAGTCTGGGATACTCTGTTTTATACTGCCTACAGTCCCCACCCACAATTAATAGTCTAAATTCTGGTTCAAATAATTTTATGCTATGGCTCAACTCTAAGTTATGCATTATCAGCTAGTATTTTAACATAAAATATTAATCTTCAAATATTTTAAAAATGGGTTCTCTATTTTATCCCAAATCAGGGTTTCCTTATAAGTTCATGACCTCATATTTATTTAGGGTAAGGTTTTGCAATCCCAGACCTTTTTTTTGCACCCTAACAGATTTTCAGGATTACCTTGGGTGAGAGCAGATTAATAACCATGGCTACTGATTTATTTACCTGAGCTCTACCTCAGAAATCCTGTAAATAGGGCCTGTTAGGGAGTCCTGAGGACTGGAAATAAAATAACCCTGAACTAGGGAAATATGCTGATCAAGAACATCTGCTTACACACCTACTGCAGAATTTCCAGTTGTCCCTATTTGAGAGGGCCAGTCCCTAATTCTGAGCTGTGTTTCCCTGAGACAGTCATATTTCCCTATTTGCAATTACCCTTAAAGGGACACTGAACCAAAAAAAATTATTCCGTGATTCAGATAGAGCATGCAATTTTAAGCAACTTTCTAATTTACTCCGTCTTATCATTTTTTCTTCGTTCTCTTGCTATCTTTTTTTTTTAAAAAGAAGGCATCTAAGCTTTTTGTTCAGTACTCTGGGCAGCACATTTTTTTATTAGTGGATGAATTTATCCACCAATCAGCAAGGACAACCCAGGTTGTTCACCAAAAATGGGCCGGCATCTGAACTTACATTCTTGCATTTTAAATAAAGATATCAAGAGAATGAAGAAAATTTGATAATAGGAGTAAATAAGAAATTTGCTTAAAATTTCATGCTCTATCTGAATCACGAAAGAAAATTTTTGGGTTCAATGTCCCTTTAACCATGCCCACAAACTGCCCAAACATGACCACTGACATGTTTTTCAAAAAAAAGTTTTGTTTTTTATATTTGTGAGGTGTGTCTCTGTCCACCAATCATAATAAACTGTGTTAAACTGAAAAATCAAACATTTGCATAGAGTGCTCTGTCATATGCATACAATAAATAATTTTTCTACCCTTTTTAATAAGGCACATTTCCTGAATTGATTGCAAAACATTATCGGATATTTCTCTAATATGCAGGGCTTTCTAATCCATATTAGAATCAGATATTTTACATATTTACTCCATAAAACCATATCCTCTGGACTACATATGAAAACAAATACCCTAGTAAAAATATCTGATGATATAGTTCACATTTTATTTTTAAATACATACTTATTTGTCAATAAATGTTAATTCTTTCTGGATAGATATGCAATACAGTGTGGTATGGAGCAGGCATGGTATGAGCAGGGATATGTTGGGTTAAAAAGAACCACAATTTAAAAAAAAAAAAAAAAATCTGGTCACCCACCTGACAAGGAGATGCGTCATAATAAAATGCATATAAGCTCAACTTCCTCATTAATTGCCTGTTATATGTGTGTGTTTTTGTCTCTCTCTCTCTCTCTCTCTCTCTCTCTGTATATATATATATATATATATATATATATATATACTGTATGTGTGTGTGTGTATCTGGCTTTTAAAATACCTTTGCCATAACATTGCTATTCATGAATTTTACAGGTTTATTATTTGCACTAACTAATGGAAAATTCTATGGTTACAGTTACAGGTTACATGGATCAATAGAGGTTGTTCCCGGGTTTTACAGGAATTGTATAGAGTATATATTGTTGGTTTTTTGCCACCAATATGTTCATCTGAAGAAGATGTCATCTATAACTAAAATGCAACTTTAAATAAAAAAGCATATGTGTTTAAATTTGTGAGTGCCTCTTCCTTTGCTTGCAATGGAGAAACGAGAACTTTATATATATACTAGTGTTAAAGCCCGTGTACACGGGCCAAATATATATTTTTTTTTTTTATTCCAAAAAATAACATAAGATATAAATATTAAAGTAGACATAAAGTCATATTTTTATTTTTAGTAAATTAAATTAAAATAAAGTTTAATTTGTACATGAATAATATTGTTGCTCTAAATAATACAAAATTACTTCTAACTAATTAAAAATACACAACTTATTTATTTATTTAAAGTATATTTCTTTATAAACAATGTTTTTTGTATAAATTTTATCACTGTTTGGTAATATCTTTCCTTGCTTTGAACTTTGAAGTATCTTAATTTTGACATCAGATGATGTACGAACTCGAGACATTGCAACATAAAGTTGTCCATGACTGAATACTGGTTCTGGAAGAAATATTCCTACTTTGTCTAACGTTTGACCTTGTGATTTGTTGATGGTCATTGCAAATGCAAGTTTGATTGGAAACTGTCTCCTTCGTAAAATGAATGGTAGTTCAGTGTTGGCAGGGGCTAAATCTATTCTCGGAATAAACACTATTTGTTTTTTTGCTGTTCCTGTGAGTACTTCTGCAATTAATAGATTTGGCTTAAGATCTTTAACTATCAATCTTGTTCCATTGCACAGACCTTTTTTTGTGTTCAGATTTCTGAGCAACATAATAATACTTCCCAATTTTATTTTTAACTTATGAAGAGGCATTCCTGATGGAGCTAATTCGTTTAGAAACTCTATGGGATAGTTTTGTGCATCTTCATCTGTCTGATCATCAATTGAATCTGAACTCAGATATATTTTTTCCTCACCATCGAGTATATTTAATACATGCTCATTAATTTGATCAACATGACAATTTTTCGTACACAAAATGGCCTTTTTTGAAAAACTGTGAAGATCAGATGGAAGAATTTTTTTTCCAAAAATTTCAGATATGATACAATCATTGCATATTAATTTGGAAGGGATCTCAACTAAATCCTCAGGAAGGCCCTCTGAATTATTTAATGAACCCTGTCCTAATTTTAGTAGCCAATTGCTAAATTCTGGATCCACTGAACGCACATTATTCTTCAATTGTAAAATTTTAAATTTATCCCAGTGATCATAGAACTTTATAGTAGCTTCCACAATAGCAGTTCTATTGCAATGAGGAAGAACTGGGAGTGTTTGTCTGAAGTCTCCACCAAGGAGTATAACTTTTCCACCAAATGGCTTATTGTTCTGCATAATTTCCTGAAGAAGGTTATTGACACATTTTAGAGCTATACCGGGTGTCATTGAGGCCTCATCCCAAATAAGCAATTTAGCATTACGTATGAACTCTGCATCTTTTGAAGTCATTCTCATATTTGATGTTGATGTTTCCAGTAATGGAATTGGAAGCTTAAACTGTGAATGGTAAGTTCTGCCACCATCAAGTAGATTAGCTGCTATTCCTGTAGAGGCAACAGGAAGAACTCCATCTCTGCGTCCACGTAAAGTACTCAATAATGTTTTATATAAATAAGTCTTGCCACTTCCACCAGGTCCATCAATAAAAAAACATCTGTGTGGTAAATTTTCATTATCAATTGCAGACATTACATTGTCAAATGCAGCTTTTTGCTCGATGTTTAATGCTTCTTGAAGTTGTGCTCCAACTTGTGCTTCCAAGTGTGTAACATAGTTGAATTGCATTTCTGGAATGAAGTTTGATGGATTGGGTAGTCCAAAATCTTCACAACGTTTACTATGCAATATGAGAACATTTTGAATATCTGTTAATGCCAAATTTTTGCAAATTTTGCAATCATCAATGTGGTCTTCATGACGTGAATAATCTTCATAAAGATCATGTTTGTATTTTTCAAAGAGTTGTGGGACATTAGGTGGGACAACAAATATACACAAATAAGCAAACAGTTCCCTCATTTGTTTAGGCATTTGTTGAGATGCTGATTCGTTAAGTGTAAGATCCCATGTAGCGTCATCATCTAAAAGTGAAAGCTTTTGGGCAGCTTCTTTGAATGTGTGACAAACTTGTCCATTAACAGTTCGTAAGTCCTTAAAGGATATTGCTCCTTTTAAGTGCAAGAGCAATAACCTCAAACAAAATCTCTCCAAATCTGATGAAATATTTACATTATACAATCTGCCAATTGTTGTATCTGCTCCTCTTTGTCTTGGATTCCACTTACGGTTTTTTACATCAAATACAAAATGTTGAGGAATGTCAGAGTAAAAAAGTTCACGTGCCGCATTATTATCCACATTCAACTTAAAGTATGCTGTCAAAGTGGTATCCCTGTCTTGTGCCTTTTCTGCAGCTAATTGTATGTTTTCATTATGGAAATATACATCTTGTTCGCCTGGAAGATGAACTTGAAGTCTTATTATTGTATGTGTTTGATGGTGCATCAAAAAACCATACAACCTCCAAACAGCTTCAGGAGCACTGACATATCTTGTGTCCAAAAAATTTTGAATTTCATCATGCTGTAGTGTATTTTGTTCGTTAATTGAAATATTTGCACAATCGTAACCTTTATATACATATTTGAAGAGATATTTAACACTTTTAACAGAAACACAACTCTCTACATTTATATGGCAGTTGTATTTCAAGCAGAAGTATGGGCTATATGGAACTACCCATGAGTTGTCAATTTTTTTCCCTTTGACAATTACAGTGGTGTCATTTTTTTGTCTACGATATCGCGGATATCCATCAACATTAATTAAAGTTTCTTTTTGAAAATTTTTTGGAAAATTCTTGCTGCAATTACCATCAACCATGCATGGAGAATTTAAATTATGTTCTCCACATGGACCATGTATCATATGCTTTATTACAATAGCATGTAGTCTTGGATAAATCTGTTCATCAGGAATTTCAGCTGATATAAAAGTGTCAATGGTTTCAGCATCATTTGGCTTGTCTTCGGCTTTCAATATTAAAAGGATATGAGCATGTAGTAATCCTCTTTTTTGAAACTCTATTACATGCACTTTTGCGCAAGGACTTCCAAGAACATGTTTGTTCAAGATATCATTCAAAAGAGAATTTAATTTGAGATTGAAAACTCTTGCTACCAAATCTGGTCTGAACTCCACTGCTTGACCTTCTAATAGGTTATCAAGTATCTCAGGCCATTTAGGGTTGCAGGTCATGGTGATGAAGTAATCCGGTTTTCCATATTTTCTAACAATGGCCATAGCATCATGGTAGTTTTGGGCCATATTTCGTGGACTTCCCTGAAAAGATGATGGCAAAATAACTGCTTTACCAGGCATCAGGCCCTGTGCAGCAGCCTCACTTTGAATGTAATCCATTAATCCTGTATATTTTTCAATGCGAAGATTAGATTGATTTTGACGGATATAGTTGAGTCTGTTGGCCTCAGTCTTGACATAAGCATCAACAAAGTACTGCTGCGTCAACTTGCCAGCACTAAGGAAAGGATTGAATTGATCCCTAATTGAAATTCTGTAAGAGTAGTATTTCATTTGGCTAACTCTTATCCTTGGATTGGTGGTTACTCTTCTTTGTACATCACTAATTGATGTTGGCCTGTAGTTAAGAGCAATATTGGAACCCCAACTTTGGTCCCCATATGGAAACAACAAAGGATACAGCAATGGTTCAAGATTAGGATCTAAAACACTTATTCTTTCAGTTTTTTTTGTTTGATCTGTAGATCGGCAATGAATAAGAAGGTCACGTTCAAGAGGAGGTTCACCATCAGAATTTTGGAAAATAACAGCAACCTGATTAACTCTTTGTACGTTATATCTTCGGTAATCTGATGTTCTGTCCTGCAGAATTACCATTGAAACTTTAGAATTTTGAACTCCATTTAAAGATGCTTCATGGATGCATTCTTGCTCTACCTCATAGAGCATTTTACATGCTTTTGCAAAAGGGTTATACTGACACATATATGAACTTAACTCCCTCAAAAGTTCAATGTGACATCCTGAATTTTCTTTTAGTGCTGCTCGTTGGTCCGCAGCTTCCTCAGGACTCAAAATGTAGAGTTGTGCAAATTTGCGTTGATCATCATTTTCTGGATGCAAAGCACCAGATCGGTGATAAATTTGGCCATTTATTCTAAAACAGTATGGGCCATATCCTGGAGGTGGTGCAATGTTTGCTCCCATTGATGCAAACGCCAATGCACTATTTATAGAACGGATATTTTGCATAAAATTATTTGAATGTGTGTGTTGTCCAGTCATTAGTTGTTGGATCAGTGGTGAAATTTGTATATGAGGTAATGTTATTTTTCCTTTATTGCAGCATTTATTAAAAAGCTTATCGCTTGGTTGTTCCTCTGGAAAATGCTTTGCCATGCAAAATGTGCAATAAACATTAAGTTGACCACATGTGTGCATCGGAACATTGTCTTCATTAAATAGTGAATGGTTATAACTTTTGTTATATTGATTAGTGATAGTGATGTTAGAACTTTTTTTTTTTTTTTTTCTACGTGCAGCAGAACGTGATCTTTGCATGTCCAGTTGGACACATTTTTCCTGAGCAGTCATATTGGCCCTACAAATGCGTTTTTTTGAAGAATCCTTTTTGCGTAGAATTACCCTTTGTTGTTCAGTCATATGTGTCCGTCGTATACGTTGAGTTTCTTTTCTTCTGCGTTTAACGTTTTCTGCATCTTTCTGTGTTAAAATTCTTTTAGGAGGCATTCTTCTATTTTTATGTTTATGCAGCAGTCTTTAGTTTGTTTTAAATATTTTTTTTTTTTTATGCACGTCTTTGTAGTTACTTTTTTTTATGCAGTATATATGTTTTTTAAGGTTTATTATTATTAGGCACTCTTTATTGCCTTTTTTATGCTGTATATATATGTTTTTTTAAATAGGTTTGTTATAATGCTGCTTATTTAGTATTAAGCACTCTTTATTGCCTTTTTTATGTTGTATATATATTTTTTTTTTAATAAATGTTTTATAATGCTGCTTATGTAGTATTAGGCACTCTTTATTTTCTTTTTTATGCAGTTTATGCAGTGTCTTTATTTGTTTTAGGCATTCTTTTAGGCACTCTCTTTGTTAGATCGGCTGTCTTTTTTTTGTATTAGGCAATGTTAGGACAATCTTTATTTTGTTTAACAAAGTCTTATGCACTCTTTACTTTGTTTTATACACTTTTTATTTTCTTTTTGGCAGTGTTTTTTTTTTTTTAATGCAGTCTTAGGCACTCTTTATTTTGTTCTAGACATTAGGCGTGTTTGTCACTCTTTACTTTGTTTTTATTATGCCCTTTTTTTATATTTTTTTTTTTTATGCAGTATATATGTTTTTTATGGTTTATTAGTATTAGGCACTCTTTGTGGGCTTTTTTATACAGTATATATATTTTCTCTTCAAAAACTTTGTTATAATGCTGCTTATGTAGTTTTAGGCACTCTTGATTGCCTTTTTATGCAGTATATATGTTTTTTACGGTTTCTTATTAACTTTGTTTTTTGCTGTCTTAATTTTGGTTCATGCAGTCTTAGGCACTCTTTATTTTCTTGTAGACATTAGGCGTGTTTGTCAGTCTTTACTTTGTTTTAAACACTCTTTTTTTTGTATTATGTCCTTTTTTTAAGACACTTTTTTTATACAGTATATATGTTTTTATATGTTTTGTTAAAAAGGTTGATTAAAATTCAGCTTATGTAGTATTAGGCACTCTTTATTTTCTTTTTTATGCAGTTTATGCAGTGTCTTTATTTGTTTTAGGCAGTCTTTTAGGCACTCTCTTTGTTAGATCGGCTGTCTTTTTTTTTGTATTAGGCAATGTTAGGACAATTTTTATTTTGTTTAACAAAGTCTTATGCACTCTTTACTTTGTTTTATACACTTTTTATTTTCTTTTTGGCAGTGTTTTTTTTTTTTTTAATGCAGTCTTAGGCACTCTTTATTTTGTTGTAGACATTAGGCGTGTTTGTCACTCTTTACTTTGTTTTTATTATGCACTTTTTTTATACACTTGTTTTTTATGCAGTATATATGTTTTTTACGGTTTATTAGTATTAGGCACTCTTTGTGGGCTTTTTTATACAGTATAATGCTGCTTATGTAGTATTAGGCACTCTTGATTGCCTTTTTATGCAGTATATATGTTTTAAACGGTTTCTTATTAACTTTTTTTTTTGCTGTCTTAATTTTGGTTCATGCAGTCTTAGGCACTCTTTATTTTCTTGTAGACATTAGGCGTGTTTGTCACTCTTTAATTTGTTTTAAACACTCTTTTTTTTGTATTATGTCCTTTTTTAAGACACTTTTTTTATACAGTATATATGTTTTTATATGTTTTCTTAAAAAGGTTGATTAAAATTCAGCTTATGTAGTATTAGGCACTCTTTATTGGCTTTTTTATGCAGTATATATGTTTTTTTTTACAAAGGGTTAATTATAATGCTGCTTATGTAGTATTAGGCACTCTTTATTGCCTTTTTTATGCAGTATATATGGTTTTTTTTCAAAGAGTTTATTATAATGCTGCTTATGTAGTATTAGGCTATTTTTTTGCCTTTTTTATTCTGTATATATGTTTTTTAAAAAATGTTTCTTATAATGCTGCTTATGTAGTATTAGGCACTCTTTATTGGCTTTTTTATGCAGTATATATGTTTCTTTGTTTTTCAAAGGGTTTATTATAATGCTGCTTATGTAGTATTAGGCGCTCTTTATTTCCTTTTTTTTTAATTTTTATAGAGACTTTTTATATGTGCAGTGCAGCACAGTGTTGAGCTCTTTTATGAGCTTATGACTAAAATATTTTTTTTCTATGTGCTGTTAGCACAGTGTTGTGCTCTTTTATGAGCCTATTAATCCTTTTTTATTTTTAAATGCTAAAATTTTGTTTTTTGATCCTATTAAGTTTTTTTTGAAACAACTATGTTGTGGTATGTAGCACATGCATAAGTCCTGAGCCTATTATTCCTTTTTTTGTATGTGCTGTTAGCACAGTGTTGGTGTCTTCTATGAGGCTAATATTTTTTTTTTTTGTATGTGCTGTTAGCACAGTGTTGTGCTCTTGTAAGAGGCTATTAAAGAGCAAATGTGAGGTTTTTTTTTTTAAACTAAAAAGCTTTTTTTTTTTTTTTTTTTTTTTTTTTTTTTTTTTTTTATGCAGAGCTTTCAAATAATGTCAGTGCCAGTGAGGTAATTTTTTTCCTGAGGGCATTAAATTTGAAGACCCAATTATTTTAAAGTAAAGTAAAGAGGTTCAATAGGCAATTCTTTTTTGTTGAGGTAATTTTTTTCCTGAGGGCATTAAATTTGAAGACCCAATTTTTTTAAAGTAAAGTAAAGAGGTTCAATAGGCAATTCTTTTATAGTAAAGATTTTTTTTTTTTTTTGTTGAGGTAATTTTTTTCCTGAGGGCATTAAATTTGAAGACCCAATTATTTTAAAGTAAAGTAAAGAGGTTCAATAGGCAATTCTTTGATAGTAATTTTTTTTTTGTTTTTTTGTTGAGGTAATTTTTTTTTCCTGAGGGCATTAAATTTGAATACCCAATTATTTACTAAAGTAAAGAGGTTCAATAGGCAATTCTTTTAAAGTAAAGAGGTTTTTTTTTTTGCGGAGCTTTGAAATGTAGACCTTTCTTATTGGCAGTGCAATAGAAATGCGCAATGTATTATGGCTCGCGACGCTTTTATTAAGGGTTGCGTGCGCGTGGGTTCGCGTGCGCGTGCGCATGCGCATGAAGTGTGTTGTTGGCTTGGCGTGCGCATGCGCGTTCGCTTTGCTATGGGGGGCATTGCTAAGGCTAACGTTGTTGGCTTAGCGTGCGCATGCGCTAGACGGCTAAGGTTGGCGTGCGCGTGCGGGGGGGCAAAGTAGGCTAATGGGGCTCAAAAGGTGCGCGTGCGCGTGCGCGTGCGGGGGGCTCAAATGGCTAATGGGGCTCAAAAGGTTCGCGTGCGTGCGCGGGGCTCAAATCAAAGTGAGGGGTAAGTGCTTCAGGGGCTCAAATCAATGTGTGAGGGGTAAGTGCTTCAGGGGCTCAATAGTGTGTGTGCGGTAATGGCTAATGGGGCTCAAAATGTGCGCGTGCGCGTGCGGGAGGCTCAAATGGCTAATGGGGCTCAAAAGGATCGCGTGCGCGGGGCTCAAATCAAAGTGAGGGGTAAGTGCTTCAGGGGCTGAAATCAATTTTTTGTTAATGTGTGAGGGGTAAGTGCTTCAGGGGCTCAATAGTAGGGGCTCAATAGTGTGTGTGCGGTAATGTTCGCGTGCGCGTGCGGGGGCTCAAAGGGTTGCGCGTGCGAACAGCTGGCCAAGGGTGCGCGTGCAGCGGCAAGAGTTTGTCTGAACTGCGCATGACGGCTTCAGACAAACTCTTGTCTTTTATAATATAGGATATATATATATATATATATATATATATATAGTAGTTCCAAAAGAAGGGCACTCACTGCTCTTTATAAAAAACTTAGCATTATATATATTTAAAATGTAGCATAACGTTTCGGTACCATTACGGTACCTTTGTCAAATGCTATAAATGATTCAAAGAATGGAATCTAAAAGCAATTATACACATCACCATTACCTTTTATACATATTCATAACCTGTATCGGTAACGCCGTGTTCGTGCCAGTTCTCACCCTCGTACTGACGTCATTGGTACGTGACACGCCACGACATGTCATACAGGGCGTCCCTTAGTTACCGTTAATAAGGTAAGCATGGACATGCACGTTATTTGCATAATATCGGGCAGATATTTTATTTCTAGATTGCATAAGGTGACAAACAGAGTACTAGCTCAGGCGTAACTATAAATTTGTAGACCAGAGAAAGTGGCAGCAAAACTTCTTTATTGCAGGTCACAGCACAAACAAATGTAGCAGCAACGTTTCAGTAATACACCCTTATTCATGCTATCACATATACTGAATTACATCCATTTATACTCATATTCCACTAGGTGGCACTCAAGGATAAGAGCAATATTAACTCTTCATTTGCCTCCTTAAAGGCAATGAGTTAAAGGCAATTTTCACGCACATAAGTAACGCAATTAAACACAAAAAAACTACTCTTCACAAAATGATTATACATACAGGGAGTGCAGAATTATTAGGCAAGTTGTATTTTTGAGGATTAATTTTATTATTGAACAACAACCATGTTCTCAATGAACCCAAAAAACTCATTAATATCAAAGCTGAATAGTTTTGGAAGTAGTTTTTAGTTTGTTTTTAGTTATAGCTATTTTAGGGGGATATCTGTGTGTGCAGGTGACTATTACTGTGCATAATTATTAGGCAACTTAACAAAAAACAAATATATACCCATTTCAATTATTTATTTTTACCAGTGAAACCAATATAACATCTCAACATTCACAAATATACATTTCTGACATTCAAAAACAAAACAAAAACAAATCAGTGACCAATATAGCCACCTTTCTTTGCAAGGACACTCAAAAGCCTGCCATCCATGGATTCTGTCAGTGTTTTGATCTGTTCACCATCAACATTGCGTGCAGCAGCAACCACAGCCTCCCAGACACTGTTCAGAGAGGTGTACTGTTTTCCCTCCTTGTAAATCTCACATTTGATGATGGACCACAGGTTCTCAATGGGGTTCAGATAAGGTGAATAAGGAGGCCATGTCATTAGATTTTCTTCTTTTATACCCTTTCTTGCCAGCCACGCTGTGGAGTACTTGGACGCGTGTGATGGAGCATTGTCCTGCATGAAAATCATGTTTTTTCTTGAAGGATGCAGACTTCTTCCTGTACCACTGCTTGAAGAAGGTGTCTTCCAGAAACTGGCAGTAGGACTGGGAGTTGAGCTTGACTCCATCCTCAACCCGAAAAGGCCCCACAAGCTCATCTTTGATGATACCAGCCCAAACCAGTACTCCACCTCCACCTTGCTGGCGTCTGAGTCGGACTGGAGCTCTCTGCCCTTTACCAATCCAGCCACGGGCCCATCCATCTGGCCCATCAAGACTCACTCTCATTTCATCAGTCCATAAAACCTTAGAAAAATTAGTCTTGAGATATTTCTTGGCCCAGTCTTGACGTTTCAGCTTGTGTGTCTTGTTCAGTGGTGGTCGTCTTTCAGCCTTTCTTACCTTGGCCATGTCTCTGAGTATTGCACACCTTGTGCTTTTGGGCACTCCAGTGATGTTGCAGCTCTGAAATATGGCCAAACTGGTGGCAAGTGGAATCTTGGCAGCTGCACGCTTGACTTTTCTCAGTTCATGGGCAGTTATTTTGCGCCTTGGTTTTTCCACACGCTTCTTGCGACCCTGTTGACTATTTTGAATGAAACGCTTGATTGTTCGATGATCACGCTTCAGAAGCTTTGCAATTTTAAGAGTGCTTCATCCCTCTGCAAGATATCTCACTATTTTTGACTTTTCTGAGCCTGTCAAGTCCTTCTTTTGACCCATTTTGCCAAAGGAAAGGAAGTTGCCTAATAATTATGCACACTTGATATAGGGTGTTGATGTCATTAGACCACACCCCTTCTCATTACAGAGATGCACATCACCTAATATGCTTAATTGGTAGTAGGCTTTCAAGCCTATACAGCTTGGAGTAAGACAACATGCATAAAGAGGATGATGTGGTCAAAATACTCATTTGCCTAATTATTCTGCACTCCCTGTATACGTTTCTAGAACAAACTTCTATATTTAACCAGTTAAAGACTACTCTTAATGAATACAATTTCTCTAAATTTTAATACATTTTAAAGTCCTACATTTCCAGCCAAATTACAAAAAGACTGACAGATCCCAATCTCTATTAAGACCTACTGGTTCCATTGTTCCCGAAATAGTTTGTTAAGGTTTGACAGTGCCCATTCACCCCCTTTGTTTAGGGCGCTTTCTCGCAGTCAATTCCTTAGAGCCTGGAGAATCGTCTTGGATGACAAATTGGTTGACATTAGACTTAAAGAAATGAGCAATATATTTTTAGAACTAGGTTATCCCCCATATGTTGTTTATAAAGAAATGGAGTACGCTTCTTCAATTCCCAGAGAGACTTTGTTAAGTCCTAAAAAGGGTAACAGAAAAGATGAGAAGCATTTGGTATTTGTTTCTAAGTTTAATCAGACACAGTGTATCATTAGAAAATATTGGGAGGTCCTCTCTAACTGTAACCCTGACATTAAAGGGTTTCTGAATTTTCCCATGCCCGCATATAAACATGGTCTCAACCTACAACAGCAGCTGATTTGAGCAGTAGTTGGCTCTAGCAAGAAATTGAAACAGAGTTTCATTACCTGTAAAAAAGAAGGTTGTTATCCATGTTTAAAATGCTTGTGCTGCAATAATATGATAAAAGGAGCTGTTTTCTATCAACCCCCCCACAGAGAAAAAATTGAAATGAAAGGATACCATACTTGCCATACACAATTTGTGGTATATATGATTAAGTGCCCATGTGCACGGAGCTACATAGGGGAAACAACTAGAACTATTAGAGATAGAATAGTGGAGATAAGAGTAACATCAGAACAGATAATGATAAAGCCCCTGTAGCCCACCACTTTATTAAACTGGTTTATTCTATAAATCAGCTGAGGTTTTAGATAATTGAGTTCATCTCCATGCCCCATAGAGGTGGGAATAGAGAACGTTCATTAAAGCAAAGAGAATCCTTTTAGATTTTTAAGCTGGGAACGATGGAACCAGTAGGCCTTAATAGATATTGGGATCCATCAGTTTTTTTGTAATTTGGCTGGAAATGTAGGACTTTTAAATGTATTAAAATTTAGAGAAATTGTATTCATTATGAGTAGTCTTTAACTGGTTAAATATAGAAGTTAGTTCTAGAAACGTATTTGTAAAGTCATTTTTGTAAGAGTCGGTTTTTCTGTTTTTAATTACGTTACTTAATTGTGTGAAAATTGCCTTTAAATCATTGCCTTTAAGGAGGCAAATGAAGAGTTAATATTGCTCTTATCCTTGAGCGTCACCTAGTGGAATATGAGTATAAATGGATGTAATTCAGTATATGCGATAGCATCAATAAGGGTGTATTCACGAAACGTTGCTGCTACATTTGTTTGTGTTGTGACCTGCAATAAAGAAGTTTTGTTGCCACTTTCTCAATTTTTGTCTTGGGGCTTTGAGTGGCTCCCCTCAGTGGTTGGCATTTTCCTCTGAGTGCTGAACTTACCTCCTTAAATTTGAGTAACTGTAAATCTGCACAAACACAATCGATTTATGTGGGCCCAATATGATATTGGAAACCATATATTTTTTATACGTAGTCATTTATTTTTCAAATAGCTTATCACAATTGTAAGCGCACATCAATTCAACATTATAAAACATGAAAGGGGGCTGCACTCCAAGACCAGACTGGGTACACATCCCATGACCCAGCAACATGCTCAGCTTGCATTGTGTGGATGTGCTAGGGTCTCAGGTATTGGAACGGACCTTGACGTGGTACCTGGGCTTGTCCCATCTGGCCAAATGCGGTAAATAACCTTTCCCTTTTTTCTTTTAAATCTTAACTGTGAGCTTGCTGGTGAGTGCAGGGTTTTCCCTATGTGTTGTATTAATTTGTTTTGTAATTCCCCTATGGTTCTTGCACCCACTCCTGTCTGGGGTTAACTGCCTGTGACTCTGATGACAGCACAGCTTTTTGTGAGTGCCACTGAGCACCCAGGGCTGAGCATGTTGCTGGGTCATGGGATGTGTACCCGGTCTGGTCTTGGAGTGCAGTCCCCTTCCGTGTTTTGTATATTTCTGGGTGATTACATATGCCTGTGCATCCCTCCCTTGTTCCCAATTTGTTTGGATTTGAGAGCTTGCATTGTGTGGCTGTGCTAAGGTCTCAGGTATTGGAAAGGACCTTGACGGGGTACCTGGGCTTGCCCCATTTGGCCAAATGCAGTAAATAACCTTTCCCTTTTTTCTTTTAAATCTTAACTGTGAGCTTGCTGGTGAGTGCAGGGTTTTCCCTATGTGTTGTATTAATTTGTTTTGTAATTCCCCTATGGTTCTTGCACCCACTCCTGTCTGGGGTTAACTGCCTGTGACTCTGGTGACAGCACATCCTTTTGTGAGTGCCACTGAGCACCTAGGGCTGAGCATGTTGCTGGGTCATGGGATGTGTACCCGGCCCGGTCTTGGAGTGCAGTCCCCTTCCGTGTTTTGTATATTTATGGGTGATTACATATGCCTGTGCACCCCTCCCTTGTTACCAGTTTGTTTGGATTTGAGAGCTTGCATTGTGTGGCTGTGCTAGGATCTCAGGTATTGGAAAGGACCTTGACGTGGTACCTGGGCTTGTCCCATTTGGCCAAATGCGGTAACTAACCTTTCTATTTTTGCTTTTAAATCTTAACTGTGAGCTTGCTGGTGAGTACAGGGTGTTCCCTATGTGTTGTATTAATTTGTTTTGTAATTGCCTATGGTTCTTGCACCCACTCCTGTCTGGGGTTAACTGCCTGTGACTCTGGTGACAGCACAGCTTTTTGTGAGTGCCACTGAGCACCCAGGGCTGAGCATGTTGCTGGGTCATGGGATGTGTACCCGGTCCGGTCTTGGAGTGCAGTCCCCTTCCATGTTTTGTATATTTCTGGGTGATTACATATGCCTGTGCACCCCTCCCTTGTTCGCAGTTTGTTTGGATTTGAGAGCTGTGCTAGGGGCTCAGGTATTGGATAGGACCTTGAAGTGGTACCTGGGCTTTTCCCATTTGGCCAAATGCGGTAACTAACCTTTCCATTTTTGCTTTTAAATCTTAACTGTGAGCTTGCTGGTGAGTGCAGGGTTTTCCCTATGTCTTGTATCAATTGAACATTATATCTGGGATCTATACTTTCCCACATTGGAATCATAATAATGTCAATAAGATATATCAACAATTTCATATTCCTCTTCAGTATCAAATGGAGTATGGCAGAAATAATCCGTACCCACTATACAAAATCGCCCAACCTATGGTTATATTCCACACAGTCCACACTGATCATTCACTTATTATAAAAAGGTCCTGTATGATGCATCAAAGTGTGCCACATAGCAATGACCTCAGTACAAGAGTGAGAATAGGCGCAAACACTGCGTTACCGCTAAAGGTTATGAATTTTTATAGAAGATAATGGCGATGCATGTAATTGTTTTCAAATTCCATTCTTTGAATCATTTATAGCATTTGATAAAGGTACCGTAATGATACCGAAAGGTAATGCTACATTTTAAATATATAATAACTGCTAAGTTTTATATGAAGACCAGTGAGTGCCGTTCTTTTGGAACTTGGTATATGATACATTAAGGAGCACCCCCTGGCAATTGCTTTGATTTGGCTGGCTTTGGTGCATATCCTCCCTTGCGTTGTAATATATATATACAGTACATACATACACACACACACATACGTATTTGTCTAAGAAAAGTAGCTGTATATATGAGCTTATTTGTGGACAACCATCTACTTTTTTACCTTAATCTTCATAAATGTTTTTCTGGGGTATTACTAGAAACTAAATCATAACATTGATTTAAGCACTGCACACTGTTTTCTCAAGCCATAACATTGTGTTTTCTGCATATATATTGTGATACCATGAACAGAAATCTTTAATAAGCCTTTTGTAAATTAACATAAGACTGTATTCTCAGCTGTGGTTCCGCAATGACATTTGCTTTGTCTCTGATAATCGCCTAGCCTAAGGCTCATTGTCTTGTAAATTTGAAGAACTGGTTATGCTGTCAAAAGCTGTTTACAGCACAACTGTAGAGAGTGAATCTGAAATTATTAGCCACTTGTCAGGGATAATTTCTTTACTGTGTTATGTAGCAAAAATTTTTGTGCAACATCTGTCAAATGCATTTGGATATTCCTAAGGGGGTCTTAGCAAAATGCATAAGTTGACAATATAAAGAAATCTATTGTATCTATATTGAAAGAAGAACAATTATTCTTAATCGATGACCTACAGCATTTTCATGTTTTAATAAATGCCCTCTTATCTCTGTTTAGTAGTAGAAATGTGCAACTATTTACAACCCCAAGATCTAGCAATAGTTTTAATTCACATTTTCACCATTATCAGAACTTGGCACATTTTCAAAATATTGAAAATGTCCCAGGTGTTATATTGTTGTGGGCAAAATATTCTTCACAACAATGTCATGTCCCAAGAATGTCATAGGTGACATAGCTGCCTGCGGCAAAATTGTGGAAGCAGTAGAAATGGTTGTTGCACCTGAAAGGACTAAATTTCCAAATTTTAACAAAATAAAAACTATATCCCAAAGGAAAAATCCTAACCTTAATGACCTGTGCAATATGTGAACTCATCAAAACCACATTGAATAGGAGACATCTGTCTGGACAGCTAAGCACATTTCTCCTTTAAAGTGCTTTTCTAATTGTTTAATCTATTTTTTCCCATGAAACCTTTAATTCATTACTTCCAGGTATTTAAGGGACATTAAACACTAGATTCATGCTAGATAGAATGATGCATTCAAACAAAAGATTAGTCTTTGAATAACATGTACAGTATATATATATATATATATATATATATATATATATATATATATATATATATATTTTTTTTTTTTTTAAAGCTTAATTAGCTGTTTTAAAGGGACAGTAAAGTATAAATTAAACTTTCATTATTCAGATAGGACTTGTAATTTTAATCAACTTTCCAATTTACTTTTATCATCAAATTTGCTTTTTTCTCTTGGTATTCTTAGTTTAAACTAAACATAGGTAGGCTCATATGCTAATTTCTAAGCCTTTGAGGGCTGCCTCTTATCACATGCTTTTTAAATCTCTTTTCAACACAAAGAGACAGAAAGTACACGCGGGTCATATAGATAACACTGTGTTCCGGCACAGAAAGTTATTTAAGATCTAGCACAATACAATGCTAAATTTAAGACAATATATAATAAACAGTCACAGTCATGTGATCAGGGGGCTGGAAGAAGGTTCCTAGATACAAGGTAATCACAAAGGTAAAAAGTACATTAATATAACTGTGTTGGTTATGCAAAACTGGGGAATGAGTAATAAAGGGATTATCTATCTTTTAAAACAATAACAATTCTATGGTTGACTGTCCCTTTAATATTGGCAAAATAAGTGTAAAGTTTTAGTGTCTATACCAAATGGGAGCTGCCATGTTATATCTTGGGCTACCTTCTCTGCTGTGGCCAATTAGGGACAGTTATAAACAGGTCCCTAGCATATGCAGCCAATGTCTGTGTGGAATATAACAGTGTTCTGCTCTTCCACTACTAACAGGAACTGAAAAGCTCACCATTTCAGAATTAAATTATGGGAAAAGGGAACAAAATAAATAATGACAATATATTGCAGACCTTTAATAGGAAAATGGCAATCATGGTAAATTTGAATTTGGAGCAGAACTACCTTTGGTGCAGCAGGTACAGTGGCCCCAGGGCCCAAGAGCTGGAGGGGGCCCATACAAGCAGCCTATACAGAGGCATATGCAGAAAGTATACAATCCTAATGCAGGGAAGCCTTTTATTACTGCAATTTGCAGGTCCATCTATCTATCCTCACAATCATTATATTGAGCAGAATCTATTGTATTACTTTTGCTTTTTATTGAGTTACCTTTGGGAGGCCCAACAAATCTTGCATTAGGGCCCTCTGTTGAGTTGGTCTGCTACTGATTTGATTAGTATAACATGGGAAATACTAATATATATATATATATATATATATATATATATATATATATATATACAATTTATCATTTTATATTACCATCTCAAAGTGTTTAATATCCCTTTAATGAAGGTAGAATGTTGTAGCTCAATTTCTTTAACATTAAATATGAATTAAAAAAATGCCATTTTCCTTCTTTTCTAAATATTGTTCAATTTGTGATCTTGTTAGTAATATTTCCCATGTTATACTAATCAAATTACCATGTTTGCAAACATTCCCACATTTTAGAGGAATAATGGTCTGGAATCTATTACAATAAAGTCAGTGAGCTAGAGAAGTAACTATTATTGATCATTTGCAAGTTTGTTCGAGATGATGTTTGCAGTTTTTATACTAATTATATTTTGCTTACAAGGACGATGGAAAAGAAAAATTCTGCTTAGATATGCTTGGATGTTCTGGTCTATTATGTATAATATACCAAAAATATGAAAGTTAATTGTCTCTACTGGACAACAAATGTTATTTTTTTTCTTTGTAATATTAAAAAAGAATGAATTTTTAAAATGTATTAATTTTGTATTGTAAAATGTATGTTCCTGTATTAAGAAAAAAACATACACCTAGATTACGAGTCTTGCGTTAGCCTTAAAAAGCAGCGTTGAGAGGTCCCAACGCTGCTTTTTTCCTAACGCTGGTATTACGAGTCTTGAAATGACAGGTGTACCGCTGACTTTTTTGGCCAGACTTGAAAATACCGCAAATACACTTACATCAATTGCGTATCCTATATTTTTAATGGGACTTGAATAACACCGGTATTACGAGTCTACAAAAAAGTGAGCAGTACAGACTCTCCTGTCAAGACTGGTACCGCTTTTAAAAGTCAGTAGTTAAGAGTTTTATGGGCTAACGCTGTAGCATAAAACGCTTAACTAAAGGTCTAAAAAGTACACTAACACCCATAAACTACCTATTAACCCCTAAAACGAGGCCTCCCCCCACATCGCAAACAATAAAAAAATATTTTTAACCCTTAATCTGCCGAACCGGACATCACCGCCCCTATAAAATATTGAATAACCCCTAAACCGCCGCCCTCCCTCATCGCAAACACTAGTTACATTTTATTAACCCCTAATCTGCCGTCCCTAACATCGCCGACACCTACCTACATTTATTAACCCCTAATCTGCCGCCCCCAACGTCGCCGCAACTATATTAAATGTATTAACCCCTAAATCTAAGTCTAACCCTAATGCTAACACCCCCCTAACATAAATATAATTTAAATAAATCTAAATAAAATTACTATCATTCATTAAATTATTCCTATTTAAAACTAAATACTTACCTATAAAATAAACCCTAAGATAGCTACAATATAACTGATAGTTACATTGTAGCTATATTAGTTTTTTATTTTATTTTACAGGCAACTTTGTATTTATTTTAACTAGCTACAATAGTTATTAAATAGTTATTAACTATTTAATAGCTACCTAGTTAAAATAAATTCACATTTAGCTGTAAAATAAATCCTAACCTAAGTTACAATTACACCTAACACTACACTATAATTAAATTAATTACCTAAACTAACTATAATTAAATGCAATTGAAAAAAAATTATCTAAAGTATGAAAAAAACAAACACTAAATTACAGAAAATAATAAAATAATTACAAGTTTTTAAAAAAAAATCACACCTAATCTAATCCCCCTAATAAAATAAAAAATCCCCCCAAAATAATAAAAAGCCCTAACCTATACTAAATTACAAATAGTCCTTAAAAGGGCCTTTTGCGGGGCATTGCCCCAAAGTAATCAGCTCTATTACCTGTAATAAAAAATACAATACCCCCCCAACATTAAAACCCACCACCCACACACCCAACCCTACTCTAAAACCCACCCAATCCCCCCTTAATAAAACCTAACACTTACCCCTTGAAGATCACCCTAAATTGAGAAGTATTCACCCAGCCGGGCCGAAGTTCTCAACGAAGCCGGGTGAAGTTGTCCTCCAGACGGGCAGAAGTCTTCATCGAAGCCGGCCAGAAGAGGTCCTCCAGACGGACAGAAGTCTTCATCCAGATGGCATCTTCTATCTTCATCCATCCGGCGTGGAGCGGGTCCATCTTCAAGACATCCGACGCAGAGCATCCTCTTCCAACGAAGTCCAACTGAAGAATGAAGGTTCCTTTAAATGACGTTATCCAAGATGACATCTCTTGAATTCCGATTGGCTGATAGAATTCTATCAGCCAATCGGAATTAAGGTAGAAAAAATCCTATTGGCTGATCCAATCAGCCAATAGGATTGAACTTCAATCATTTTTTTTTACAGGTAATAGAGCTGATTACTTTGGGGCAATGCCCCACAAAAGGCCCTTTTAAGGGCTATTTGTAATTTAGTATAGGGTAGGGCTTTTTATTATTTTGGGGGCTTTTTTATTTTATTAGGGGGATTAGATTAGGTGTAATTAGTTTAAAAAACTTGTAATTATTTTAGTATTTTCTGTAATTTAGTGGGGTTTTTTGAACTTTAGATAATTTTTTTTAATTATAGTTAGTTTAGGTAATTAATTTAATTATAGTGTAGTGTTAGGTGTAATCGTAACTTAGGTTAGGATTTATTTTACAGGTAAATTTGAATTTATTTTAACTAGGTAGCTATTAAATAGTTAATAACAGTTTAATAACTATTGTACCTAGTTAAAATAAATACAAAGTTGCCTGTAAAATAAAAAAAATGTAACTATTAGTTATATTGTAGCTATCTTAGGGTTTATTTTATAGGTAAGTATTTAGTTTTCAATAGGAATAATTTAGTTAATGATAGTTATTTTATTTAGATTTATTTAAATTATATTTAAGTTAGGGGGGTGTTAGGGTTAGACTTAGATTTAGGGGTTAATACATTTAATATAGTGGCGGCGACTTTGGGGGCGGCAGATTAGGGGTTAATAAGTGTAGGTAGGTTGCGGCGACATTTGGGGCGGCAGATTAGGGGTTAAAAAATATAATGTAGGGTTCGGCAATGTTTTTGGCAGCTGATTAGGGGTTCATAAGTATAATGTAGGTGGCGGCGGTGTCCGGAGCGGCAGATTAGGGGTTAATATAATGCAGGTGTCAGTGATGTTGGGGGCGGCAGATTAGGGGTTAATAAGTGTAAGATTAGGGGTTTTTAGACTTGGGGTTCATGTTAGGGTGTTAGGTGTAGACATAAAAAGTATTTCCTTATAGGAATCAATTGGGCTGCGTTAGGAGCTTTCCGCTGCTTTTTTGCAGGTGTTAGTTTTTTTTTCAGCCGGCTCTCCCGCATTGATTCCTATGGGGAAATCGTGCACAAGCACGTTTTACCTGCTCCCCTCTAACATAAGCAGCGCTGGTATTGAGGTGAGATGTGGAGCAAAATTTTGCTCTACGCTCACTTTTTTGCAGATAACGCCGGGTTTCTAAAAATCCGTAATACCAGCGTTACTGTAGGTGAGCGTTGAGGAAAAACTGATTGTTAGCACCGCACAGCCTTACCGACAAAACTCGTAATCTAGGCGATTGTTTTTTTATGCTTGTGGGGCAGTTTAAATTCAACAACAAAGAAGATAGAGTTCTGCTTACCAGCCAGAGATCAATCAGTCCTTAAAGAGACATTTTATAGTAAAATTGTTTCTTCTTTGATGTATTTTCAAATATTCTTTTAACTTGCTGAAGGATCAGATTACAAGTGGTGTGCAAAAATGTATTTTTTTTCTCTCTCATCCCATGCTAACTCAGATGGAAGTATATTTTTATTACAAGTTGGAAGTAAAAAGATAGCATGCGAGAGAAACCTGATGTGCGTGAACTTCAGGACCTAAGATATATTAACTGTGTTAACTTCTCCCCATATAATTGGAATTAAAGTAGAATTCAATGGAGCAGGCTTTTTAAAAAAAATAACCACTTATAGCTCATGCTCTAAACCAACACTGCGTTAGATGAAATGTGGTAAAGCCAAAGGTAGTTACGAAAATTTCACATTCCAATGTTCTTCACATAGAAGAAAATGTTCTTTTTATTTTTACATATTTATCTGATTATTTTTTGTAAAATATATATCTATACCTATATATAAACAAGTTAAAGTCATTTAGAAAGGCACTCCATATAAAGATATAGCAGCCTCCACGGTGCACTTCAAGAAATAATCCAATATGCATTCGCATATATATATATATAGATAGAAAGATAGATAGATAGATAGATAGATAGAGATACAGAGTCTTTGACAACCTGAGATATCTGTGGCCACCAGACATAGTATTGGAATTGTTGAAGATTCTTCACATTAACAGAAGGACCGCATCATTTACTGTTGTGAGCCTATTGTAAGAGGGGTTTTGAAAAAATTGGTGGTACATAAAATTTATCGGAGGGTTTATTGGTAAGTGATATGTTCTGAGCTTCCTGTAACCTATGTATTAAAGAAATGGATAAAGTGGCAACTACCTGATGAGGTCTGATAATGTAATCAACAATGTCCTCCGTCCTTATCTTCCTCAGGGGGAAATTGCCAGGAAAGTGTGTTTTTTCTAGTTTGGCATGTATGATTTTCTCGTAGTCTCTGCAGTATGAGTCGAACATGTAGCTGATGTTCCGATATGTCTTTCAAATATATAAGGATGTCATCCAGATAGATGATAACAAATTTATTTAGAAGTCATGGAACACATTGTTATCAAACCGCTGGAAGACAGCGGGGCATTACATAGCCCAAAAGGCATCAACTGATTTTCGAAGTGACCAAATCTAGTGTTGAAGGCAGTTTTCCATTTGTCTCCCTCCTTTGCACGTACAAGGTTGTAAGCCCCTTGGAGGTCTAGCTTTGTAAAGATTGTGGTGCCTGGGAGGTAGTCAGACAGCTTGAGTATGATAGGCAGGGGATAACAGTATTTTATAGTAATTTGGTTGATTTCCCTGTAGTCGATGCAGGGTCTGAGTCCCCAGTGCTTCTTTTCCACAAAGAACAATATGGCTCCAGCTAGAGAAGATAAGGGATGCATAAAGCCCCGTTCTAGATTCTATTTAATGTATTCATCTAGAGCCTTATACTACGATTGAAAAATAGGGGAAGGTTTTTCCACTTGGGAATCATGGCTCCAGGAAACAGATTAATAGAGAAGTCAAATCCATGATGAGGTGGAAGAGTCTCAGCATTTTGTTTAGAGAAAACATTGTTAAAGTCAGAGTACTGCTTGGGTAGGGAATATGGAGAGACTGATACAAGAAGCTAATTAGGAGTACACTTAATTGGATAAAAAAGGCATTGTTTAGAGAAAACTGCTCCCCAGGAAGTTGACCAGTAGAAAACCGGATTTTGTTGTTGAAGCCATGGAAGACCTTCAATCACCACTACTAGAGGTGAATAAACTAGATAAAAAGTGGCGGTAAGAGGTTTTATTTGAGAAGAAGCCAGTCCTGATTCCAGAGGTTATCCTGAGATGGTAGTAATCTGAGATGGCTGGCACTTGGGCTGAATGGGTAGGCCTTGATCCTTAGCAAAAGTTCATTTATGAAGATTCCTGCAGCTGAGGAATCAATCAAAGCACAATATTGTCGTAATCAAGACAGATAGTTACAAGAAGAGTAGATTTTTTGGAGAGTATTTTTTTATTTTAGCCTTAGTCTGCCCCTCCAAACAAAATTAATCCCTGGCTTTTCCCGGCCTGGTAGGGTGTTCCTTAAGTAAATAGCCTTTTAGACCGCAATTCGAACAGAGTCTCAGAGTACATCTATATAGTTTCTTTGCTTCAAGTACACATATAGAGACAATCTCCATGAGTTCCCCAGTTGCAGTATGACGGACTTAATGGATGGAGGAGATAATCTGGCAGGTAATCGAATAGTTGGTTTAAAAACCTTTCTACTATGCTCCTTCTCTATTTGTCTTTGTGTCTGGTATCCAACTTAATGTAAAGAGAAATAAGAGTCTGGAAGATCTCAATAAACCAGCTCATCCTTGATTCAGTAACAGAGACCCCTCTGAAAAGATGCTTTTAAGGCCCCCACATTCCAATCAGTCTCAGCGGCAATGGTGTGGAATTCGACCACATAGTAGGCTACTGAGTGTGACCCTTGTTGTCCAAGCAAAGAATCTTTGGAAGTGGCTACTCTCCCTGTCTTGTAAAAAATGGCCAGCAAGGCTGACAGAAAGGATTTGGAGTTCTGTAGAACCAAATAATTATTTTTGAGCAGAGGACAAACCCAGGAGAGAGCTTTACATTGAAGTAGCAAGATAATGAAGGTGACCTTAGCAACAGAGCTGAAGAAAGTCAAAGACAGTAGTAGAATCCTTTTTAAAGTGTAGACGAGGAAATGTAGGTACTGAAGCACACACAGTGGAAGTGTGACTGAAGGAGGAGGTAAAGGAGTGCCATGAGTGGCTTGACAAAAGGTTTTCAGCATCTCTGTTAGATGATCAAGCTTTGAATCTTGGCTCTCTAAGGCCCCAATGATCGAAAATGCTAACAGGCAGCAAAATATTCAATGGGATCCGTTGCTATGTTAAGGGAGCCTGTTGAAATATCCCAAGCTCCCAACACAGCGGATGAAGAGGGACCAAAGTCGGATCAAGAGGAGCCAGGTTACCTAATAACTGTGAGTACCACATTTGGGGTTAGTTTTTTGGGGTGGCTTTTTTTTACAGAAGAGCTGATCACTTTAGGGCAATGTAGTTTATTGTTAGGTATAATGCTTTTTTTATTTTGATACTGTAGTTTATTTTATTAGCTTTATTAGCTTTTGATTACCTTTTTTGTAACTTAGTGGGGTGAGTTTAGAGGTGGGTTTAGTTTAGTGGAGGGTTAGGTGCTAGTGTAGTTCTAGTTTGCATTGGGTGGTGGTGGTTTAAGCCTTAATCCCTTAACCAGTCCCTGTATGGGGGTTGATTAGGGGATTATTGATATTTAGTATTTAAAGGGCCTTAATTTCCTAACCACCCCTCATACCTGTATGGGGGTTGATTATGTGATTATCGATGGTATAGTGATATAGAGTGATATAGTGATATAGTGATGTCGCGAACATAAAAATTTGGGTTCGCGAACGCGAACTTCCGCAAAAGTTTGCGAACCGGCGAACCGGACGAACTGCCATAGACTTCAATGGGCAGGCGAATTTTAAAACCCACAGGGACTCTTTCTGGCCACAATAGTGATGGAAAAGTTGTTTCAAGGGGACTAACACCTGGACTGTGGCGTGCCGGAGGGGGATCCATGGCAAAACTCCCATGGAAAATTATATAGTTGATGCAGAGTCTGGTTTTAATCCATAAAGGGCATAAATCACCTAGCATTCCTAAATTGTTTGGAATAACGTGCTTTAAAACATCAGGTATGATGTTGTATCGATCAGGTAGTGTAAGGGTTACGCCCGCTTCACAGTGACAGACCAAACTCCTGCAGCGGGTACAACATCATCATCACACCGTACGTCCATGTGTGTAATGCTTCCTGACTGAGACATATCCCTGTTATCTACATCCTCTGGCAATAATGGTTGCGCATCACTCATTTCTTCCAACTGATGTGTAAATAACTCCTCTGAGAGATCAAGTGAAGCGGCTGTGGTGCTAGTGTTGGTGGTGGCGGCAGGCGGTGCGAGTGGTAACTTGAGAGGTGCCCGAAGCTAAGCTGGAGGAGGATGGTGTGTCAAGGTTCCGAGTGGAAGCTGTAGAAGATTGGGTGTCCTGTGTTAGCCAGTCAACTATGTCCTCAGAACTTTTCGAGTTCAGGGTACGTGGCCTCTGAACACTGGGCATTATTCTATTGCCAAAGGGAATCACAGCACCACAACGGCCCCTGCGGGGTGGCCTGCCTCTGTCTGTCATTTTTTTTTTCGATTAGTGGTACTATGCGTGCAAGCTACTGTGACAACAGATATGAGTGGCACTGTGCACTGGCAGAAGTTGGCAGAGTAGACGCTGTAGGCCTGACACACACGCTTGCAGACAACTAACTGCTATTCAATCTATTACAGTCAAAATTGTATTTTTTTTTTAATGTACACTACTGTTACACCAGATATGAGTTGCACTGGTGTGACACTGTGCCCTGGCAGGCCCTGAAAAATCTGTTACACATCTACAACCACCAAAAAACAACCATGCTAAATAGTTTCTAAATTTTGTCCTGAGTTTAGAAATACCCAATGTTTACATGTTCTTTGCTTTTTTTGCAAGTTATAGGGAAATAAATACAAGAAGCACTTTGCTATTTCAAAACCACTTTTTTTCAAAATGAGCGCTAGTTACATTGGAACCCTGATATCTGTCAGGAATACCTGAATATCCCTTGACATGTATATATTTTTTTTTTAGAAGACATCCCAAAGTATTGATCTAGGCCCATTTTGGTATATTTCATGCCACCATTTCACCGCCAAATGCAATCAAATAAAAAATTTTTTAGGTTTCTCACAGAAATTATTTACAAACAACTTATGCAATTATGGCATAAATGGTTGTAAATGCTTCTCTGGGATCCCCTTTGTTCAGAAATAGCAGACATATATGACTTTGGAGTTGCTTTCTGGTAATTAGAAGGCCGCTAAATGCTGCTGCGCATCACACGTGTATTATGGCTAGCAGTGAAGGGGTTAATTAGGTAGTTTGTAGGGAGCTTGCAGGGTTAATTTTAGCTTTAGTGTAGAGATCAGCCTCCCACCTGACACATTAGACCCCCTGATCCCTCCCAAAAAGCTCCCTTCCCTCCCCCACCCCCACAATTGTCCCCGCCATCTTAAGTACTGGCAGAAAGTCTGCCAGTACTAAAATAAAAGGTTTTTTAAAAAAAAATTAAATGTTTTTTTTTTAGCATATTTACATATGCTGTGGTGTAGCATCCCCCTTAGCCCCCAACCTCCCTGATCCCCCCAAAACAGCTCTCTAACCCTCCCCATCTGCCTTATTGGCAGTACCCATTAAACAGTACCCAGTTTGCAAAAAAAGTAGTTTTTTTCTGGGGGGGGGGGGTTTCTGTAGTGTAGGTTCCCCCCCCACAGACCAACCCCCACCACCTGCCTGATCTTTTTTTTTTTTATTCCTTTTTTTTTTTAAATTTTACACCAACTTTTTCTGTAGTGTAGCGGTTCCCACCCGCTCCCTCCCCGTGCACGATCCCGCCCCCCTCCACTGACTGCTATTATTTCACAGTCAAATTTCTATTTTTTTTTTTAATCCCTTAAGGACCAAGGCCATTTTTCAATTTATTTCCCTTAAGGACCAGGGCTATTTTTACATTTCTGCGGTGTTTGTGTTTAGCTGTAATTTTCCTCTTACTCATTTACTGTACCCACACATATTATATACTGTTTTTCTCGCCACTAAATGGACTTTCTAAAGATACCATTATTTTCATCATATCTTATAATTTATTATTAAAAATATTATAAAATATGATGAACAAAACACACTTTTTCTAACTTTGACCCCCAAAATCTGTTACACATCTACAACCACCAAAAAACAACCATGCTAAATAGTTTCTAAATTTTGTCCTGATTTTAGAAATACCCAATGTTAACATGATCTTTGCTTTTTTTGCAAGTTATAGGGAAATAAATACAAGGAGCACTTTGCTATTTCAAAACCACTTTTTTTCAAAATGAGCGCTCGTTACATTGGAACCCTGATATCTGTCAGGAATACCTGAATATCCCTTGACATGTATATATTTTTTTTTTAGAAGACATCCCAAAGTATTGATCTAGGCCCATTTTGGTATATTTCATGCCACCATTTCACCGCCAAATGCAATCAAATAAAAAAAATTGTCACTTTTTCACAAACTTTAGGTTTCTCACAGAAATTATTTACAAACAACTTATGAAATTATGGCATAAATGGTTGTAAATGCTTCTCTAAGATCCCCTTTGTTCAGAAATAGCAGACTTATATGGCTTTGGCGTTGCTTTTTGGTAATTAGAAGGCTGCTAAATGTCACTGCGCACTACACATGTTTTATGCCCAGCAGTGAAGGGGTTAATTAGGGAGCATGTAGGGAGCTTGTAGAGTTAATTTTAGCTTAAGTGTAGTAGACAACCCAAAGTATTGCTCTAGGCCCATTTTGGTATATTTCATGCCACCATTTCACAGCCAAATGCGATCAAATTAAAAAAAAAACGTTACATTTTTCACAATTTTAGGTTTCTCACTGAAATCATTTACAAACAGCTTGTGCAATTATGGCACAAATGGTTGTAAATGCTTCTCTGGGATCCCCTTTGTTCAGAAATAACAGACATATATGACTTTGGCGTTGCTTTCTGGTAATTAGAAGGCCGCTAAATGCTGCTGCGCATCACACGTGTATTAGCAGTGGTTAGCAGTGAAGGGGTTAATTAGATAGTTTGTAGGGAGCTTGCAGGGTTAATTTTAGCTTTAGTGTAGAGATCAGCCTCCCACCTGACACATTAGACCCCCTGATCCCTCCCAAAAAGCTCCCTTCCCTCCCCCACCCCCACAATTGTCCCCGCCATCTTAAGTACTGGCAGAAAGTCTGCCAGTACTAAAATAAAAGGTTTTTTAAAAAAAAATTAAATGTTTTTTTTTTTAGCATATTTACATATGCTGTGGTGTAGCATCCCCCTTAGCCCCCAACCTCCCTGATCCCCCCAAAACAGCTCTTAAGATGTCCCCGCCATCTTAAGTACTGGCAGAAAAAAAAAATTTAATTTTTTTTAGCATATTTACATATGCTGTGGTGTAGCATCCCCCCGTGTTTGTTTTTTTTTAAATACACTACTGTTACACCAGATATGAGTGGTGGCACTGGGCAAATGGGCACAGTATACGCTGTGAGCCTGACACACACGCTGGCAGGCAGACAACTGCAATTAGATTACACAGGGAAAAAAAAAAAAGTAGACTGATGTTCTAGCCCTAAAAAGGGCTTTTTGGGGTGCTGTCCTTACAGCAGAAATCAGATGAGTCCTTCAGGACTGTAGTGGACACTGAATACACTAGCCTAGCTATCGATTTCCCTATTAAATCAGCAGCAGCTACACTGTCCCTCCTCTCACTAAGAATGCAGCTTCCAAATGAATCTAAAATGGATGCTGTCCAGGAGGTGGGAGGGTCTGGGAGGGAGTCTCTGCTGCTGATTGGCAGTAATGTGTCTGCTGACTGTGAGGTACAGGGTCAAAGTTTACTCAATGATGACGAATAGGGGGCGGATTGAACATCGCATATGTTCGCCCGCCATGGCGAACGCGAACATGCTATGTTCGCCCAGAACTATTCGCCAGCGAACTATTCGCAACATCACTAATGGTTAACCTTTATTAGACCTTAAAGGGATAATCAAGTCAAAATAAAGTTTCATGATTCAAGTAGAGCATGCAGTTTTAAGACACTGTCCAATTTACTTTCATTATCAAATTATCTTTTTATATTCACACTTTCTAGGGAACAAGCTCCTACTCACAGGGTATACATATACTAGTCTGTGATTGGCTGATGTCTGTCACTTGGTACAGGGCTCTGGAAAATGGGAGAAAAATACATTTGCCCAAAAAAAATAAATGTACTGCTTATTTGAAATTCAGATTTAGGGGCCGATTTATAAAAGTGCGAGTGGACATGATCCGCCGTCCATCGATAAATGCCGACACCATAAGCTGTCGGCATTTATCATTGCACTAGCAGTTCTGTTGAACTGCTTGTGAAATTCCGCCCCCTGCAGAATTGGAGCCAATCAGCCACTAACAGGGGTTGTCAATCAACCCGATCATTTACGATCAGGCGGATTGCTGTCCGCCGCCTCTGAGGTGGCAGGCAAGTTAAAGGGGTATGAACCCAAAAGTTTTCTGTCATGATTCAGGTAGAGAATACAATGTTTAACAACATTCCAATTTACTTCTATTATCTAATTTTCTTAATTCTTTAGATATCCTTTGATGAAGAAATAGCAATACACATAGGTGAGCCAATCACACGCAGCACCTATGTGCAGCAACCCATCAGCAGCTACTGAGCCTATTTAGATATGCTTTATTTTTAATATATCAATTGAATGAACCAATTTAGATAATGGAAGTAAATCAGAAAGTTGTTTAAAATCGCATGCTCTTTCTAAATCCTGAAAGAAAAAAAATGGGTTTAATGTCCCTTTACGGAGCATCAGTCTTAAGACCGCTGCTTCTTAACTCCTGTTTCCAGTGAGCCTGAAGGCTTGTGAGGAAACAGCTGCATTGGGAAGAATACGGGTGCCTTAATAAATCGGCCCCAAAGTGTTATTGCCATGTCTTTTTATTATGCACTTGTTAATTATGTAATTTTACTGCATTTAGTGGTCCTATAATCTCCTAATCACCCCATACCCATATGGGGGCTAATTATGTGATTAGATTAGGGCAGTTTAGGGGTTAATAGTGCATTTATCTACAATTTTAAAAAATATGTATTCTTATGTATGATGCATATTTTTTTAACTATTGTATATAAATGAATATGTATGTATTTATTTTTTGTTGTGTTTTTTATTTTAAACATAAATAAACTGTATATTTTAAAATGTATATTCATGTTACAAAAGGCATTAGTATTACAATTGTTTTATTACATAACAGGCCTGCGGTTATGTAATACTATAATTGTAATGCAACTGTCTTTTATATCATAAATATCTATTTTAAAAATATATTTATATTTACAATAATAAATTAATCATGAAAGAATGTATACATTTTAATTTATACATCCAATACTTAAACTAATATGCATTGCACATGACAATGCACTTTATTTCAAAGATTGTAGATATAATGTAGTCAGGCCTTTCATTGATAGTCAATATTTTTCTTTTTTTCCTTTTTTTCTCCTTTTTTTTGGCCCTGGTGATTTGAGGGCCTTAAGAGACCGGATAGCTGTTTTAACCTCGGATCTGGAGATGGGGACCTGTAATGCCTCTATCTGTGCTGCAGAGGCAACAGGAAGATCAAGGTTAGTAAGAAAGTAATTTATACTGTCAAGAGTCGGAGGGGGGGGTCGCACTATCTTTTGACAAATTATAAAGAGACGAGTAGTAATCAGCAAAAGCTGTACCCATCTCTTTCGGGTTTGTAATGTGTTGGCCTTTTATTCTCAGGGAATGGATGCGAGCCGCCGCTGTTCATTGGCGTAATCGGTTAGCTAGAAGCCTATCGGCTTTATTGCCCTTGTAATAAAAAATTTCTTTGAGTCTAAGAAGTCTGCCTGCCAATCTTTCAGTTTCTAGCTGGACTATTTTCGCCTTAAGGTTTACAAGCTGCTCAGAGAGGCATGGCGAAGGGTCATTTTTATGCTCGGCAGAGAGTTTATGGAGGCTTACCAATAGTTGGGCTAGTGTCTCACCCTTACGTTTTTTTTGTGCCACTGCAATTCTAATGAAAGACCCCCTCATATATGCCTTCAATGAGGCCCATAAAGTAAAATCGTCTACCGCGTCATTATCATTGATTTCGAGAAACTCATTCAGATCCCTGGTGATAGAAGCAACTGTGTCAGGATCTGAGAAAACGGTTGGCGAAAGTCGCCACACTGGGGGGCACTGTAATTCTAGTGGTGATTTGAGAGTGAAGTGCACAGGGTCGTGGTCAGACCACGGGCATTAGGGGATCCATGATATAGATACACAATCTAAGAGTCTCGGTTCACAAAAGAAAAAATCTATTTGTGAAAAAGAGTGGTGTACTGACAAGAAGTAAGTGTAATCACGCGAAGACACATTGAGGGCCCGCCAAATATCAAACAAATTAAATTGAGAAATGAGAGTTCTAAATTTGTGTGAAAGATCAACCAGAGCCTTATCAGACTTACGAGATTTATCAGATTTTTTATTCAACAAAGGATCCCAGACAGCATTGAAATCTCCTGCTATGAGGAGGAAACCCTGGCGTAGACTATCCAATTTATTTAGAAACTTGCGAAGCATCCTTATGTGTTGTTTATTTGGGCCATAATAGGAGGCTAATGTATAAACCACACCGTCCAACTTACAAATTAGAATTAGGTACCTACCCTGTGGATCGACTTCAGTGTGGATGGGTTCATACGCAATATCTTTGTGGATAAGAATAGCAACCCCTCTCGATTTTTGGGAGAAGCTCGCCGTCTCTACAACTGGGAACAACTTGGATTGTAGGGGTATTTTTGTACCCTTTAACCAATGGGTCTCTTGTAAGAAAACTAGGTGGGCCCTGCATTTATAGAGAGACCTCAGAAAAATACTCCGCTTGGTCGGGGAGTTCAGCCCCCTGATGTTTTGAGTAATACAGTTATATGGCATTGTAATAGAATTCTATCTGAATTTATGGGGGCAAGAGAGAGAGAAAAAAAAAAAGGGGAGGAGGAGCGAAAGAGAAAAGGTCAAAGAGGGAAGTCTATAAAATAGGAAAAGTCAGAGAACACTCAGTGAAGATCTTATGAGAAGTCTTAACCTGATATTATGTGATAAGGTTGTGCGGTATTTGAAAGAGATAAACCCCTTTGGTAGCCTCTGAAACAATATTCAGAGTACCTTAAGGCGGGGGAGATAACGTAAGCCAACACAGGTTGGCATTCAGATGAGAGTAGGAGTTAGGGAGCACCAATAATAGAAAGAGGGAAGAAGGAAGGGGGAGGGGAACCACTTACCAGCAGGGACTCACACACAAAAAAAAAAAAAAAGAGGGATAAACACTAACCACAATACAATCATACAAAGAGATGGCACAATATAGCAGTGAACATAAAGGGACAAGGAGTGCAAGGAAGAAAGTGGGGTAATCATCTGTGTGATAATGAATAACAATATGTCTACATTTAACTTAACGTACCTAGAGCAAACTGATTTGAACCATGTGCATAAATGAACACGTGGATATGGGTGTACAACTGCAAATCAGCACATAAATGTATTGTAACAGAACATCAATCTAATAATACAAGTTTCTTCATGACAGCTCACATTATACACAAACCTGACCTACAATGATGTTGAGGAAGAAAAAAAAAAAAAGGGATAATAATCTGGTTGATAATGAGTAATGACATGTCTACATTTAACTTAACTTACCTTAAGCAGACTCATTTGAACTGTGTACATAAATTAATATGCAAATATGGACATACAGCTATAAGCCATCACAGAAATGTATTGTAAGAGAACATCAAACTAACAATACAAGTTTCTTCATAATAGCCCATTTTATACCCAGACCTGACCTAAGATGATGTGGGAGAAAAAAAAAACCCACATGTCTCACTTCAGCTCAACATTGACATAGAGTAATTAAAGTAAACACAATTAAGGCAGTTTGTTATTTTATTCCTCGTTTACCCTTCTCAAAAGGGTACCTGGAATATAAAGAAAGGTTAGCAAACATATTACCCTTATGGTCAGTCCTTATTCAATCTTCACCAGCTTCCTGAGCAGAGCTAGTAGGATCTGAACCATTAGAAGCTCCTTGTGTAGAAGAGACCCATAGTGGGGCTGATGGGTCCAATGAAGTCATCTGAGGATTATCTGTTGGTACTTGGGTATCCCAAAGGTTCATGAGTCTTTGACTCTGGTCCAGAGTAGTGATGGTATGTTGTTGATTGTCTCTATGAACTATAAGCCTGGTAGGATGTCCCCACCGGTACTTGATATTACGGATCCTCAAGAACTTAGTGAAGTCCCCAAACAATTTTTTTTGCTTTAGCGTGCTATAAGAAAGATCCGCAAACACATTAATGTTCTGAAGTTGAGCCGGGAGGGTAGGTTTAGAAAGGGATGCTCTCACCAATCGCTCTTTGTATGTGTAAAAATGCAATCTTACAATAACATCTCTAGTCTTTTCGGATACCAGGCTTCTAGGTCTTAAGGCTCTGTGAGCTCTATCAATAAAGCCTTTGCTGGAATCAGAAGGATGGGCCAAACATCCAAAGTACTCCATCAGGAATGATATTAGATCTCCAGAAGCTACATTCTCTGGAATACTTCGTAGCCGCAAATTGTTGCGGCAGAAGCGGTCCTCCATGTCCGCCATTTTATCCTCCAAGGTGGTTAATTGCTCCGCCAGACTTTGAGCATAGGATAGAATATTAGTTTGATCCACTACCATGTCCTCCTGCTTCCTCTCCACTGTATCTAGTCGCTCTGAGGTGGAGGTAAGATCTCTCCGCAGATCAGCTAAGGAGGCGGTAATTTGGGTTTGTAAAGCAGAGTGATGTGCCGCCAGTAGGGATTTAAGGGAGTCCAAAATAAAATTAGGGGTCACTGTAGATGGAGCCACATCTTGGAGTGCTTGGAAGGTTGTAGCAACAGCATCAGTTTCAGATTGAGACATAGTCTGGAGAGGAGGGAGGAATAGTGTTAAAATGGTCTGCCACTGTCCTTTTAGGCCACACAGTTGACAATTTGGGCCGTCTTTTGTTAAGATGTGCCATGGGTGTAGGATCTCGTCTAATAACAAGACCCCAAATAGAGATATACCGTAAGTACCTGTCAATTATTTGGTGTGAATAAGCTGATATGAGACAAAAACTAAAAAAAAACTAAAAAAACCCCAGAGCTCAGTGGTTCACAGCCCCCCCCCCTGGCATTAGTGCACTAGCACCCCATTTGTTGAAGTATATAGACAGGCAGTTCAATGATTTCCCATCACATGGACGGGGTCTAGGGCCAGCGGGGTGCAGTGAATGAGAGTCAAATAAGAGAGACTCCTTAGGTTGGGGGTGTCTCAGTAGCTAAATAGGTAGCTACTCAGCAGAAGTAACGCTTGCTTGTTGATCCCTCTTATGTAAATAACAGAGGTCTCTCTCCCGGGGAAGTAATCCTTCTGAACTATGTAGGGTAAAAGGAAGGTGGATATGACCCGTGGGCACATGGGCCAACGAGAAAGGGAGACGAGAGACTTGCTAGCTAGTTATAGGTGTTGTAGCAACGTTAGTAAATAACACAGAGAAGGAGATCTATTAGTGGCTCTATCTATTCAGCATACAATTTCAACAGTTATGAGGAGACACACACTTGAATGTGAACTTGATTGTAGATTTCATCTTGATGCACAGTCTATTTCTTCACTTTTATTTGCGGTTTAAATTTAGCAACATATGACACTGCTAACTAAATGTGGTAGACAGTCACTTTAGTGGCAGACTAGTCAGCAGTTTTAATAAGAAGCACTAGGAGGGAGATCTATCAATAACTTTATCCATGTACTTCACAATCCTAGGAATATTAACAAATCCCATACAGTGCATGGGAACTTTACTGTAGATATTCTCCCAATCTATTGTTTGTCTCTTCTCCTTTATTTGTATTTAGGGTCAGTGAAAAAATAAGCTGCTAATTCCTTATAGGGTACTGCCTTTGTAATTGGCAATATATTTAAGGCTAATTTGCCATGCCGTGATTTTAGACTCAGACTCCTCTTATGGGCTCTGGTATGGATGAGAAAGTTATTAGTCTCTATCGGCCCACTTAGAGGCCTCAAAGTCCACCAGGGAGAATGAAGTATGGTGAGCACAAGGGCTGTCTATATGGCTAAGACAAAATGCAAATATATAAGCCTTACTCTCTGTGCAGGAGTGAAGAGCAGCCTGTTGTTGTTTACCTGGTCCAGTGCTGTTTATGCTCCTTCTGAGCAGCCTAACAGTGAAGAAAATGGCGGATGTTCGCGCTAAGGCCTAAATGACGCACTTGCAAGATATAGATCTTTACTCTCGGCTAACCTGTATCACCGCTGGTAAGTAATATCAGCCGGGGTCCTGGAATGAAGGCTGACACAAGGATCTGTAGACTTATTGAGTGCCGATCACGACCAGGGATATGGGTGAACTACCTGAGTAATTGCGCAATTTAAACTCCTCCAGACTCCGATGGCCACAATGCCGATGGCAGCAGTGTCAGTAGCAGGTGGTGTCCCAACACTCCGGAGTGGAGCCCCGACCCTCCGGAGTGAAACTGAGCCACCAAAACTAGTTCTCCAGTCGTAGAGAGAGCATAGCTAATCCAGAGACTCCGGTAGTCAGAAGCGGAATACTCAGCACACAAGCTCTGTTCACCGGTCAGATAGGGTTTCCTGTGTCCCCAATCTTGTCCCTTTGAGGTCTGAAACAGTTATAAAAGTGTGATACCCAAAAGTCAGCTGTGAAATATGGGTATATAGTCAAATTTTTAGCAATTTTACAAGAAAAAGAGAGGAGCTCCTGCAAAACATGTCCTCTCACTCTGGCAGTTAACTCCGCCCCCGCTAGTCAATATTTAAACAGTTATGCATGTAAGTATTGCATATACATTAAAATGTATTTATGTTAGCTTGTGTTTACTAGAGAAAACATAGATATATATGTTAATATATATTTATGATATAGTAGTCAGTAGGATTAAAATTATATTTTTACAGAACAGCCATGCAGTTATATAGACATATAGTATTCATTATACTGTTTTAAAAAAAGAAATAATAAGCACAACAAGCAACATTAATTACATGTTAATTTATTTATATGCAAATATTTAAATATTATGCATTCTACATGACAATGCATAATTTTAAATATTGAATATTTATGTGTTAAGGCCCTAGCTTCTACAGTTAGTTTTAGGTTATGGCAGATTAGGGGCCAATTTTTAAAAGATATGCTTTGTCATGTGCAATGCATATTGTTTAAAGTATTGTAGATATCTTAAAATGGATTTAATGGTTGCTTAATATTATTTAAAACATAAATATATATTTTAAAACATATAGTTATGTTTGAAATAATAGCAAGCAACTATTAAATCCCTTTTAAGATATCACCAATACTTTAAATAATCTACAATGCACATGATACTGCATATTTTGTCAAGGAGATGAGGTAAACGCGGGCCAGCAAAACCTTGCCAACCTAGCCAGGCTCCGGGAACTCAGCGCCAGACTGGAATGGAGCCTCCGTCCACTGCTTTGTTACTTCCTCAGGGTCCCCATTATTTTGCCTGTGTATACTGTCAAGGGTAGGATAATGTCTGTCCAGGAAGGGAACTATAGGTTGGGAAGTGACTAAATGAACACAATCCCAGCACGGAGGGTAGAACCCAGAACGTGACCAAAATAGAGATACTTGAGGAAACTGTCAAAACCAAGATCAGGGACAAAGCCAAAGGTTCAGCAACAGGCAGGTAGAAGAGGGTACCAAATAAGCAGGCAGAACATTAAACACATTCCAGGCCTACGGTAAAAAGGAGACCAGGCAATGGTAGACAGAATAACAATCCAGAAGAATAGTTGGAGGTACACAGCTAGGTTGGCAACAGGAATCAATAATAATAATTTTCAGCAGAAGAACAACCAGGAATGAGTCCTACACATGGGCAAAGAGAGATATTAATACACCCCTTAAATAGCACAGTAGCGTGTCAAAACACGATGCAAGAATGTGCCATCTTGTGCGCCGATCTGAACGCACTGATTGTGTTTTGGTACGCTGCAAGAAAAAAGCCAAAGTGCAAATGGCCACACTCACTTGAGTGCAGACAGAACCTAGAACATGCCTAAGAGCGTATAGCTCTAACAGCAAGTTAGTGCAGTCATGACATTGCTTATCGCGACCCATGCTAATTTTAGAGTGCCACTTGTAATCTAGCCCAAAGTGTATTAAATTGTTAACAAATTACTCCATTACCTTTATTTTGTCATTTGAACTAGCTGCTGTGCCAGTTAAAACCACCAGATGAACTGAAAATTTAAATATTGCAGTACCAGTTGCAAACAAATGATGTAAACAAGAGGCAGTAACAGAAATCAATCACTCAGTGGGGATGAGAAATAGCCCAGACCAAATGAAAGGGTGTTCCTGCAGCTGCTCTGAGTACAAGGAACTAGGTGACAGACTGAGTGCATTATATCTATAATGCTTAGAACTGTCTTAACATTTTTAATGTAAAAAAAAAAAATGTTTAAGTAGTGCTCTCTCATAGCCATGATAAACTTTCTCTACTGTCGATATTCTTCTAAATATTACATTAATTACTTTTACTTGTATTCTTAGGAGTCAAAACTGTCTAATAAATAACTACATAAAAATATAAATTATCTTATTCTATCATTGATTAAAAAAATGAAGGTTACAAGAAAAAGTCAATCACATATGTCCTGTGGGGTGTGTGGCATTCATCAAAACTGAATAGAGACAAAATCTAGGTGACCTAAAATCCAGATTTCCTCAATGTATTTGATGAAGACCATCTCTTGAAGAACTCTGTTACTGAGCTGACACGTAGCCATGTATATTCATTTAGGAACTTGAGTCCAAATATTCTTGCTTATCTTAAAAGCTTCAGTGGGCATTTAGCCACTGGTAATATCAGCAAGTGCATCAGTTCAACCTTGTAAAATATTTTGCCATCCATGCTTTTACAAATGAAACTTTTGCTAATTGGATTGACATTAATAAATGTCAGTGATGATCATGTTTTCACTAGCTACATTAAACTAAAAATGCATACAACACATCTTTAAACAATTTTCTACATCCCCAGGCAGAACCTGCACACATATTTCATACAATCACAACATCAGTGGAACCAGCACTCCATGAACTGCCACAAACAATCCATAGATAATAGAAAAGAGAATGGTGACAAAGTTTTGCACCCCAGCATAAAGATGTGCTATTTAGCTCTTTAATGTGAGAGCAACATATAGTGTTACAGCTGCTTTTATTGTCCTTATTGTCAACGATTATAATTTATTTGTAGAAGGCGAACAGATTCCAAAGTGCTATAGATATAGCTGCAGTATACAACAGTGACAATCAGGGCTGCCAATAGAAATTTTGGGGGCCCTAACTTGACCATTGATCAGCCCCCCCCCCCCTTGACATGTGCAATTTTTGACCAAGTGACTAAAACGTATATGCACTTTATTCTTAAGTGTCTATTTAAACTTGGAAATGTTGTAAAGGTAGTAGCATACAAACACACAGACACACTCATACACTAAAACACAAACTCACACATAAGGATTCACATATAGATACTCTAACAGACGCACAAACACACTCAGACACAGACACCCACACAGACACTCAGCACTTGATTACATTGACCTGACAAGTAATGAGGTAGGCTACAGTTTTGTAAAAAAAGGAGATTTAGAAAACAAAATATGGAGTTCTGATTATCTTTTTGTAAAGGAAGATGCCAACTAAATGATGACAACAGCATGCAGTGGCTGAAAGGAAGGACCCTGAACTGCCTAAACAATAATTTAAAGGTTAAATGGTGGATTGGTGACTTCCGTAAAGGTCTCATTAGTCTCAAAGTCTGTAGAAAGATGTGAATAATCAGTAGTACGGTAAAAATGTCCTAAAAAGGAACAGACAATGGACACACACACAAACTCAAACTTGCACATACACCCAAGGAAACACTGACAGAGACAGCCTCAGAAAATACACAAAGACATACAAACACACACACAGAGACAACCACATAAAACAAAGAAAGACATGCATACACACACCCTCACTGAGACATCCACAGAAAACACACAGACATACACACACCCTCACAGAGACACCCACAGAAAACACACACCCTCACTGAGACATCAAAAGAAAACACACAAAGACATACACACACCCTCACAGAGACACTCACAGAAAACACACACCCTCACAGAGACATCCACAGAAAACACAGACATACATACATATACACACACACACCCTCACAGAGACATCCACAGATAAACACAGACATACACACCCATCCTCACAGAGGAGAAAATACACAAAGGCAAACATACACACACCCTCGCAGAGACACCCATAGAAAAAGCTCAAAGACATAGACACCCACCCTCACAGAGAGACACACAGAAAAAAATACATACACACTCATAGAGACACAAACCAAAGCACCAAGACATAAACACAGACACCCACAGAAACACTCACAGGAGGAAACATTTATGCACCTTGCATCCCCTAAATCAACAGTGTGTGACATGCATGATAAAAAAATTGCAGAAATTAAGAGATCACTTTTTAAAGAATCATATTTGTAAATGTGTAAACAAAAATAATTCTGTGAATTCAAAATTGTACATTAATAATCTGGGTAGATGGCTAGATGAAGAAAAGTACTTTTAAAAGGTTGACATATGTTTGTTTGTTTTTTTCCCCAACCAAGAGCACCACTTCAAATATAGTGTACAAATGTTCCCATCTGTCAGCTGTACTTATGGATTTTGAAAAAGCTGTACTCTATATGGTCTTGGTGGAACCATAAGCTGTGGTACTCATACCATTATATCTGGTTAAATGCATAATTTAGGCTTGTTGATATGTATTTCAAAATAAAGTCAGCTGTAGTGTAAACTGAACAGTTTTAAGTTAACCTGACTCATTTCAAACACTGAGCAATCTAAGTCTGAGAGTATAACATTTATGCAGATGTAAAAATCTTAGATGAAATGCCTCTTTGCATCTGGAAAGTCCTTGCATAAAGGGGCAGTAAAGTGTAATGTTATATATATATAAGTAAATAAATTAAAAAAATGCATATCTGCCAAAAGGGCACCTACCATTTGTGTATTGAGGAGGAAACATTTCTGCATGGTTTTAAATATAGAATTTCTACAGCATTGTCAAATAATCATAAATACACTGCTGCTAAAAAAAATTGTTTTTATGGACCCCTGGCCCCACCATAAAACTACTACCACACTGAAGTTACAATCTGAAATTGCACAAAGAAATAAAAAACATTTGCTAAGTAAGTCAACTGACAATTATAAGAGGCAATAATAGACCAGATGGCTTGTTAGAGGATTAAGAAATAAAGGGTTGGAGACTTGTTAGAGGGCCATTTGAGAGATGCCAATTGTTGAAGAATAGCTTGAATGAAGGTGAGTTACAGGGAAGTTGGGCTTGTAATCTTATCCACTAAGATGGTGCAAGGGGAATTTATGAAGGAAGAAGATGAAATGAGATTAAAAAAAAAGTAAGCATAGATTGTATGCATCCCAGAACAGTAACGTTTTCAAGGAACACCTAAAAGTTTTAAAGCCAGAGGTGAGTCCTCAAGATTGGGACAAGTCTGGAGAAGTTATGTAGACAGGAATGTTATAAGGTAACAACAGCCAAGGAGCAAAGTAGGTGTTGAGTAAAGGGGATGGGTGGTAAAATATCATAGCAGTGGTATCGAGTTCCTTCAATGTTAGGGTCAGGATTTAGAATTTTATTCTGGAGGCTAAAGGAACGCTAGAGGAGGAACTGACAGAAAGGTGCAAAAGATGATGAGCAACATGTGTGAAAGATTAGCCTGGTACAGGTATTCTTTATGGATTGTAAGAGAGACAAGACAGGATTTATTTGCAATAGTCAATGTGTAATATGATGAAAGAGCGGATTAGAAGCTTGGATGTGTCTTGTCTTGTGTTAGGAAATGGAAAACTTGTATATATTTTAAAGGTGGAAACTGCTAAAATTGGCCTAGGTGTCAGAAATGAAGGAAAGGACCATAATAATGATAAACATTGCATGCTATTATTCATTACAGCATGTAATTTTAACACTAGTGATGCCCCAACTTTGGACTAGATTATGAGTGGAGCGCAAATTAGCGCTCCAGCTTGCCTTTCAGATATCCTCAAAATGTTGCCTGTTAGGGAGGGCTGAGGACAGGTTTGAAAACCAGTGCGCTACATGGAGGATTTTTGTGCACGTTGGGTTACACTCGTATAACATGTTGCAGAAAAATGTTTGCATGCAAAAGTAAACCTGACGCACGCATTGCTGTTCACACAGTTTATAAGCTTAGCAAGGGTTAGTGCAGTGATTCAGAGCCATCCCAGGAAAGCCTGTTTTGTGGTGTTTGCCACTCATCAGCTGGGAGAATGTTTCAATCACTGCTGGGTGAAGTTGATTTCTGGGCAAAATACAACATTTAAAGTCTAAATATACATATTTATATTTGTGTATGTATGTATCTCTATATTAAAGCCCTTTCCATTTTGCATCAGGTTTTTAACACCTGAGAACTTTTTTATTGAATTGTTTTTAAATCATTTTATTGGATATTGTTATTATGAGTGTAACTGTACTTTTAAATGTATTTTAATGTGTATTGTGCCACTTTTCTGTCTTGCGTTAGTTAAACCAGAGCTCTGAAGTTGCACTATACAGACGCATGTTAAATTCAATTGCGCTCAAGCAAATTTGTTTACTTTCAACTCGTCATACTCCCGCTATTACCGATGCACGCAAAGAGCCATGCTATACCCCTTTTGCTTGCACGCAACATTTAGCACACCACATGTAATCTAGCCCTAAGTGTTTGCTATATTAGCTGAAGACAAGACTGAATGGACAAATTAAGGGCCTGGTAGACTACCGCCAGATATGATAACCAGCATCTTATTATGTCTATGGGTAACATGTTTTCATAAGTTATTGAATGCAAAGGATTTGCAAGTACTACATATGATTACTTTATTTATGATTGTGTTAACGTTTAAAATTATTTCTGGTTCCCTAACATGGAGGGGATAAATATAGAATAAGCTATGAATATTATATGGTTCTAAATATCCTGATATATATGCTTGCAGTCTGCACTTTAGATTCATATTAATTGTTTCATTTCAAATCCAATATTCTAAATTAGAGAACCAAGAAAAAAATTGTGTCATCAACCAGACACTAATGACTTGCACTGGGCAAAATTCCAGATTTCCATAACAATGTCCTTGCAATTATAAAAAAAATGTCCGTGTGGCCTTTAATTTAAAAAAGATTGGACAAACCTAAATTTCTTATAATTCCCTTCTTGGTTAACTATGCACTAAGCATATTCTTTTAAACATCTGAGAAGATCCCTCACCACTAGAGATGTGCATTTGAACTTTGAATGCTAATTTGTTGAGTCATTTGATATATGAAATGCTGAATACATTATTGGGCGAAACGGATGAAAAATTCATTATTGCTTGCTAAAATTGATTCATTCGTTCATGCTGTTTGGAGCCAAAAAAGATGCAGGAATAGGGGGAGGTGTTATATACTATATATCTTTGTTTGTAATAATGTACAGGGATCTTACCATTCATTTGTCTATTGTCCCCTGCCCAATCCTGCTATAATATTAAAGGGACACTGAACCCAATTTTTTTCTTTTGTGATTCTGATAGAGCATGACATTTTAAGCAACTTTCTAATTTACTCCTATTATCAAATTTTCTTCATTCTCTTGGTATCTTTATTTGAAATGCAAGAATGTAAGTTTAGATGACGGCCCAATTTTGGTGAACAACCTGGGTTGTTCTTGCTGATTGGTGGATATATTCATCCACCAATAAAAAAGTGGTGTCCAGAGTTCTGAACCCCAAAAAAGCTTAGATGTCTTCTTTTTCAAATAAAGATAGCAAGAGAACGAAGAAAAATTGGTAATAGGAATAAATTAGAAAGTTGCTTAAAATTGCATACTCTATCTAACACGAAAGAAAAAAATTTGGGTTCAGTGTCCCTTTAAGAATGACTGATGGAAAGGACAGCACTAAATGCTGGATTTTAGTCATACAGGAGTTGTGTTATCTTTTAACATTGAAAGATAGGTCTTTTTAACTGTAAAAATCCTATAATGTATGATATTTGTAAATATTATTTGTCTATCAGCTAGATTACAAGTATGTGGGTTCGTCTTTTTTTTAATATATATATATATATATTGTTTTTGACCCCAGCAAAACTGGATAGAACAACAGAAAAATTAAGTACCGCATATTAAAAAACAAGCCTTAAGATACAACACAAAGATACAACCTCTTGATTGTAAACATAGATCTCTGTCTCTCACCACCATTTTGTTGGGATTTTCCATTTTAACTCCACTCTGTAATAAACCAAAAATGTGTAACAAAAAAAAAAAAGAAGGAAAAGAAAGAAAGAAGAGAGAAAAAAGGGAACCCCCCCCTCCGTCAGGTTTGATTATATTAAATTGAAATAAAATAAGTTCCCCCCTCTACTCATCAGCTCTGGGGTACAGCCATTCACCCATTAAATTGGATGCTAATATAAAGATTGAGTTTTTAAAAAGGAAGAATGGCTAATTTCTGGGCATTAATGTCGAGTGATTTAATATACTTCCACCATTTTGCAAAGAAGAGCTTAATATTATTTTCAGTTTCCATCTGTATTGAGACTTGTTCTAAGAACATCTGATACAATATTCCACTCTTAAGTTCTCAAAGTTTAGGTTCTTTATGAGACTGTCAGTTTCTCAAAATAATTTTCCTACCCAGTAAAATAACAAATGAAATAGTAGAGTATTTCCACCCGCTTACTCCTTGGTTATTAAAAAAAAGCCATTCTGACTATTGAAACGTATGAATTGGTTTAAAGTTTTAGTGACCCAGAATGAAATTTTACGCTAAAATCTTTGGATAATTGGGCAAGACCAAAACAAATGGACCATATCTGCCAAACTAAATTTACACCTAGTGCATACTGGTTTATCCACTTCCTTAATCTAATATGAAATAATTTTAGGGGTGATAAAAATTTGATACAGCATCTTCACTTGTTGCTCCCTATAGTTTTCCCCCCTCATAGCCTTGGTAGCCCTAAACACAGAGCTCATCATTAACTCCACCTAGCTCTGATTTATGCAAAACTCACTCCATTTTAACTTGATATCTAAAATTGCTTTATTCCTGTGCAAATAGTAAAAACTTGTACATAGGTGAAATAGAAACTTTCCCTAGCTGAAAAAGTACTGTTATATGTTTTAGAGATTCATTATTCCAATCTAAGTTCTTCAGTCTCAAACATTGTTCAACATAATGCCGAAGTTGTAAATATGAAAAAAATTGATGATTAGCAATCCCGAAATCTGACTTACATTCATCAAACATTTTAATACTGTTATCTTGACCAAGCGTCGAACCTTGCAGAGTCATAACCTTCCACAAATTCAGGATTCCCTATAATGGTCAGAAAGGGCGAAACCCTATAGTTAATACCTATTTTGTGCAAAATTTGTGCCACGGCCATTAATCGTTTTATTTCTCTTGGAATTAGTTTTGAGGGCATATGTTCGTCTTTTAATGCTGAAAATATGGTCATTTCAGCATTAAAACAGCACCGCAGCCATTACAAGTCTTGTCGGTATAGGTGTACTGCAAGCCTTTTAGCCTGTAACGCAACGTAAGTACAGCACTCTTAAAAATTAAGTTTTTTAGTGGGATTCCCATAGCGCTGGTATTACGAGTTTTGTATTCTGGCTAAAAAAAACGGCGCTACAGCCTAAAACGACAAGATCCGTAATGCCATCTAAAGGCAGTAGTTATGAGTTTTACGCTGCAAATTTGTTACATAAAACTCATAACTAAACTGTTACAAAGTACACTAAACACCCATAAACTACCTAATACCCACCAAACCGAGGCCCTCCTGCAAACACTATATTAAATGTATTAACCCCTAATCTGCCGCTCCCGACAGCGCTGGTATTACGAGTTTTGCGTTCTGGCTAAAAAAATGGCGTTGTAGCCTAAAACAACAAGATCCGTAAGGCCATCTAAAAGCAGTAGTTTTGAGTTTTTTGCTACAAATCTGTTACATAAAACTCATAACTAAACTGCTACAAAATCAGCCAATAGAATGAGAGCTGCTTAAATCCTATTGGCTGATTTGAACAGCCAATAGTATTTTAGCAGCTCTAATTCCTATTGGTTGATTCAAATTTTCAGCCAAATGCCGAATGCAAGGGACGCCATCTTGAATCGCATACCTTGCATTGAAGATTCAGTGTACGGCAGCGACCGTATGAAGAGGATGCTCTGCGCCGGATGTCTTCAGGATGGATCCGCTCCGCCGCAATCAAGATATAAGATGCCGTCTGGATGAAGATTGAAGAGGCCGCCTGGATGGAGATTGTTCAAGCGGGACTTCAAAAACTGTAAGTGGTTCTTCGAGGGTTAGTGATAAGTATTTTTAAGGGTTTTTTGGGTGAGTTTATATTTTAGATTAGGGTTTGGGCATGTAAAGAGCTAAATGCCCTTTTAAGGGCAATGCCCATCCAAATGCCCTTTTCAGGGCAATGGATAGCTTAGGTTTTTTTAGATAGTTTTTTTTATTTTGTGGGTTGGGGGGGTGGGGGTTGGTAATGTTAGTGGGACTTTGTATTTTTTTTTTCAGGTAAAAGAGCTGTTTAACTTAGGGCAATGCCCTACAAAAGGCCCTTTAAAGGGCCATTGGTAGTTTATTCTAGATTAGGTTTTTTATTTTGGGGTGTTTTTTTTTTAAATGGGTATTAGAATAGGAATCATTTTTATCATTTTTGATAATTTGTTTGTTATTTTGTGTAATGTATTTTTTCGTTTTGGGGTGGGTTTTTATTTTTACATTAGGGCTTGGGCAGCAAAAGAGCTATATGCCCTCAATGGGCAATGCCCATACAAAAGGGTCCTTTGTAGTTTGGGGGTGGGGGGTTGTAACTGTTGGAGGGGGGTTTAATTTTCTTTTGCAGCAAAAGAGCTGTTTAACTTAGGGCAGTGCCCTACAAAAGTCCCTTTTAAGGGCCCTTGGTAGTTTATTATAGATTAGGGTTTTTTAATTAGTTTTTTTTATTATTTTGGGGTGGGTATTAGAATAGGAATATTTTTTATTGTTTTGGATAATGTTTGTTATTTTTTGTAATGGTAGGTTTTTTATTTTTTGTAATTTAAATGTTTGTTATTTTTTGTAATGGTACGTTTTAGTGTAAGGCAGGTTAGGTTTTATTTGACAGGTAAGTTTGTATTTATTTTAACTAGGTAGTTAGTAAATAGTTAATAACTATTTACTAACTAGTCTACCTAGTTAAAATAAATACAAACTTACCCGTGAAATAAAAATAAAACCTAAGCTAGCTACAATATAACTATTAGTACACGAGCACATCAAAACAGCGCTTGTTTTTTGTGTGGTTTGGAGTTTAAAAACCCCATATAACACGCACAAGCCGGGTTTTGAAAAACGTGTAACTGTTCCGCTATAGGGGGTTAAATAACGCAACTTTTCTTGCATTCGCTAATTTTCCTATAGCGTGCATAACTCGTAATTTAGGTGTATATTAGCTGTTTCCATTGAAAAAAACTGCAACAAATCTGAATCCAATATTCTTCTTAACCGAATGCCTGAATGGACAAAATTCGGCCGAACCAAATGTTTAAAAAACAAAACTAATGTCTACTTTCTTATTACACTATGCTAATCTTTTTGAGTTCTTTGCAGATGTTAATAAACTTTTATTTTGTATATGAGAGCACTACGCTCCTCTATAGCAGAGCTTCCATCAGATCTGTACTTTGGGAGATCTTCTCAATGTTTCTACTGCCACCTCCCTTTCCCAGTTCTACAAATCCAAATCTGTTTTGCTTATTTGGTCTGTAAAAAACATTCTTAAGATAATGACATTAAATAAGAAAAACTGTAGATAATATATCAGTGGTGGCAAATCAAATGTTATGTCATTCTGCCTCTGTGCTGCTACAATACTGTTTGTTTTCATTGTATGCAATTGTAATACTTAACATTTGTTCCATACAATACAAATCCATTGTATATATTAGTAAGGATTAGGGTGACCATATTGCTGCTTTAAGAAGGGACAAATATGAAAAATACATATGTCAGGGCTGTTTTCAAGGCTGTTTAAAGAAATGTTTTGTATAAGAACCCTGACATATGTATTTTTCATGTGTCCCTTTTTAAATCGGCAATATGGTCACCCTAGTAAGGATACATATTATAGACTTACAAGGAAAATTAATGTAATGTATTGCTAATGTATCTTGAAATTTTAAAAAAGGCATCATGGACACTCAAAAAGGAAGCATATTTTGCCTCTTCGAGAATACAATTCAGTATTAAGAATTGAAAATATATATTTTTGTTTTATTGACAATGTCTGTATATATCATTACAAGCCAACAAATAATATTATTCCATAATTTTTTGTGATTTGGCTGAATACTTATTAGTATATGCTATACATAGTTATCATTAATCTATTTTAAAGTAAAAGATAATTGTTAGAGATGTCATTATCAATCCCAATGAATTCCATATCACTGGCCAAAACCAATAATCCAGAGATTATGTCTTTTTTTTTTTTAGAAGAATCATTTTTTTTATTTTGCCGACACAATTTTCCTTAGAAAAAGCTAACACCAGAGTTGGTAGCATTAATCATGTACTGTGGCATCCATCCCCTTTTGTTACTTTGTTACACTACTGAACTATCTAATCTTCCTTCCTAGAAGTTGAGCTTTCTATGCTGCAATACGTTATACTTGCAGCTGTATCTGCTGAATTAAGAAATACAGAAAAGATTATTTGGTGAGTTCAACGCTGTAAGGGAAAAGCTCATTTAATAAAAATAAAAATGTTTTCAACAATGGTTGCAGTTCTTTTAACATCTCACAACTGATAGATGGTTATTCAAGGTATTCTACTTCATAAAGTCACCATATTATACTATTTTCTTGTTGAAGGAACTTAAAGGACCATAATAATGAAAAACATTTCATGCTCTTATTTATTACAGCATGTCATTTTAACACTAGTAATGCATGCCCCAACTTTGGGCTAGATTACGAATGGAGTGCAAATTAGAGCTCCTGCTCATGCTTCAACTCTGCTAGACCACTGGTTTTCAAACCTGTCCTCAGTCCTCCCCAACAGGCCAGGTTTTCATGATTACCTTGGAGGAGAGCAGGTAAATAACCATGTTTACTAATCAGCTGATTATTTCACCTGTTGCCTGTTAGGGAGGCGTGAGGACAGGTTTGAAAACCAATGCGCTAGACGGAAGCTTTTTGAGGATGTTGGGTTACGCTCGTAATACAAGTTGAAAGAAAAAAGTTTGCACGCAAATGTAAGCCTGCCGCACCATAAAATATATCTCAACGATGTTAAAGTGAATGTAAACTTTGATGAAATACTGTAGTACCCGGTTTTTAAAAATACTATTTTTAAAAACAGGGGCACTTTCATTCATGAAGTTTACATTGCACCGGATTTTACAAATACTTACCTTCTTCTCTTGAAATGCCGGATCGCTGATCCCCCAGCCTGCTTCTTCCTGCTGTACTTTAACAGCAATGACGAAACCGGCTTCCTTCAATCACAGCGTGGCCTCACCAGATGGACGCTCCTGGGGGGGAAGTTGTGATTGGAGGAAGCCGGTTTTGTCATTGCTGACGAAGTACAGAGGACCTGCAGGCGGGGGATCAGAGATCCGGCATTTCAGGAGAAGAAGGTAAGTATTTGTAAAAGCCGCTGCAATGTAAACTTTAATGAATTAAAGTGTCCCTGTTTTTAATAGTATTTTTAAACACTGGGCACCATTTAATAAAAGTTTACAATCACTTTTACTTCTTCTCCTATAGGCTTCAATGGAGTACAAAAAAAAAAAACTAACACCCAAACTCGCGCAAAAACCTATCCATAAATGTTCAAGAGCGCTAAACTTGACATGAAATATTAATATTTCACATTCCAATGTTCTTCACATATTAGAATATGTTCTATTAATTTCTAAATACATATTTCTATATATGTCTATATACATATATACTGTATATATACCTGTACCTATATCTTTTCCTAAAAATATATACATATATTTATGTATATAGATACAGAACAAATGTAAAAAGCTGACAAGAATATATCACCTGAACATATTTATTAAAAAAAGAAGATATTTTAACTCATGATTTCTCCAGCTCACCAAGGTAAGTTCTCTGTGATCAAGAGCAACTATTTTTACTGTTATCTTTAGGGTAAAAAAACAGCCAATCAGCTTCATCAGTGTTGAATTCACACATTGACTTACTGTGATCACATGGAATTTTAAAGAAATCTCACAAGATTTTATAGTAAACTTCCTTAAAGTGAATGTAAATGTTCATGAATGAGTTCCGGGTTTTTAAAAATACTATTTAAGGGGGGACATGTCTGGGCAGCGTCGTGAGAGGACGCAAAATCAGAGGTTTCTAGACTGAGCCTGTAAAATCTATCAACTATCAAAGAATTCAAGCAACACATTTGGTAAAATATTGTTTTGATCAAGCAAACATAAGCCTGCTGCAAACAAAGATACCACGCTTGGACGTATTTATGATGTCTACCCTTTGATCTGGACTGTTGAGGCCTTGTGTGACAGGGTTATCAACACCCCTCCCAGGTATGCCGGGTATAATAGTCAATTACTGACTATCTAGCCATCAACGTATAGCTATACTTCAAATGGAGGAGGTTCATAAGGAGCTACATGCCTTTCTGATTTTGAGCAGAAATTGGAGAGATGTTTCCTGGACTTAACAACTGCACTAGTAGAGGCAACCTGGGGAGCAGCTAACAAGGCCTCGAAGGATATGGAGTCAGGACCCACTTAGATAGAGCTAATCTCTGTAAGCCAATTAGCGCTTCCATGCCAGTTCTGTCTGCCTAACAGCTATAACACTGAACTCGGAGTTATTTCCCAGGCTCAAAATAGCCTACATCTCCCTAAAAGGAGTGTTAAGAATGAGGAAATTAACAGGAAGAGCAGACAAATGGTGGTGCTGATTTCAGAACTGTCGGCGTTAAAGCCGCCATCCGTCTGCAAACCTTGCCTCACAATCATGGGAGTGTTCTGTCTATCTCTGGATCTTGGTCGTGGGGGGATGGCCGACTTCCGTGGCAGGGATCCAGAGTTTATGATGCAAATGATCATAGGCGAGGACTCAGTGCAATCAAAACGGCAAAGCTGAGTGATAATCATTTTGTCATCACAGCATTTTACCTCTACGGCTACACCACAGGCTCTAGGAGATGGTAATGCATATGTAAAGGACACATGTGTAGCGCCCTTGAGAATCCTATCTTACAGTTTTGGCATCGGATAATTCATCCTACTATTCTTAATTTGTGATGTGAGCTTGTAGCCCTACCTGACTCTCTCATGCTAAATATCCTAGGGACTGGAGGACTTTCTTTGTTAGAGGCAGTGTCTTTCCTGAGATGCCATATAACAGAGTTTTTATCTAAAATATATTGTTATCCTCCCTCATGTGTATACCTAATGATCTTGTTGACCGTTCTCATAATGTTAAAATATAGTGTTTTCCTCCCTTTTGCTAGTAATTACCTGCCTGTTCATCACTGTTTGTAACTTAGTTGAGCTTATATATACTGCATTTACGGAGGAGGGCTTACCCACTAGAGAAGACTTTTCTTACCAATATCATATTATCTAGACTTCCCCTATACCATAAAACTTTCAGTACCCAGTATGAGGAGCAGTGGCCCAAGCCTAATATATTAGGAAGTCTTAGTACAAGGTATATGTTTTATGGGTGTTTACCTTACATGCTGTGGCATACCACAGCATGTAAGGTAAACACCCATAAAACATATACCTTGTACTAAGACTTCCTAATATATTAGGCTTGGGCCACTGCTCCTCATACTGGGTACTGAAAGTTTTATGTGTAGTTCTTATATATTATACTTTTGGCTATTTTAACTATTGGATCCTTTTGCAGCACACTGCCCTGAGATGAATGTGTTTGAAGTGCATAGCCTTGGGTTATCTATATTATCAGTAAGCGTATTCACACACAAACATGTTCTATATAGGATGGCACTACATGATACATTAAGCTATGCAAAATGTCTATGGTTGTAATTAAGATATTTAGGTATATGTAGCTAGAGGTATAAAGGGATAAACTGCAATATAGAACTCCTCCCTCACATAGCATTACTACATGCCACTCTGACTAAGTTGGTACATAAATAGTAACTTTATTTGTCCAATAGCTATCAATCTGGTATTTCATTATATTCCCTCTAGGTGCTAGTCTGGATAAATATAAGTCCAAGAGTGACTTATTGTAATTCGTCGCAGTATATAACTTAGTTTGGTCATTTATGTGCTGAAAATAAAGAGGAGAGCTTACCCATTGGAGAATGCTTGTTTTACTAGTATCATATCAACTAGTCTTCCCCTATAACTCAAAGCTGTCTGTATTATTTATAAGGAGCAGTGACCCAAACCTTGAATCTTAGGGAACCATAGTGTATGACATATATTTTATTGGTGTTTTCTTTACCTGCTGAAGTGTATTATGCAGTTCTTATATAATATACTCTTAACTATTTTTACTATTACTTCTTCATGTAACACACTGCCCGGAGATAAATAGATTTGAAGCACATAGCCTTGGGGTCTTTATTCAATCAGGGAGCTTGCCCACACACTGACATGTTATATATAAGATTGCACTATAAGATTCATTGGCCTAGATTTAGAGCTGGGCGGTAGCCGTGAAAACCAGCGTTAGAGGCTCCTAACTCTGGTTTTAGGCTACCGCCGGTATTTGGAGTCATTCAAAAAAGGGTCTAACGCTCACTTTCCAGCCGCGACTTTTCCATACCGCAGATCCCCTTACGTCAATTACGTATCCTATCTTTTCAATGGGATCTTTCTAACTCCGGTATTTAGAGTCGTGTCTGAAGTGAGCGTTAGAATTCTAACGACAAAACTCCAGCCGCAGAAAAAAGTCAGTAGTTAAGAGCTTTCTGGGCTAACGCCGGTTCATAAAGCTCTTAACTACTGTGCTCTAAAGTACACTAACACCCATAAACTACCTATGTACCCCTAAACCGAGGTCCCCCCACATCGCCGCCACTCGATTAAATTTTTTTAACCCCTAATCTGCCGACCGCCACCTACGTTATACTAATGTACCCCTAATCTGCTGCCCCTAACACCGCCTACCCCTATATTATATTTATTAACCCCTAATCTGCCCCCCTCAACATCGCCTCCACCTGCCTACACTTATTAACCCCTAATCTGCAGAGCAGACCGCACCGCTACTATAATAAAGTTATTAACCCCTAATCCGCCTCACTAACCCTATAATAAATAGTATTAACCCCTAATCTGCCCTCCCTAACATCGCCGACACCTAACTTCAATTATTAACCCCTAATCTGCCGACTGGAGCTCACCGCTATTCTAATAAATGTATTAACCCCTAAAGCTAAGTCTAACCCTAACACTAACACCCCCCTAAGTTAAATATAATTTTAATCTAACAAAATAAATTAACTCTTATTAAATAAATTATTCCTATTTAAAGCTAAATACTTACCTGTAAAATAAATCCTAATATAGGTACAATATAAATTATAATTATATTGTAGTGATTTTAGGATTAATATTTATTTTACAGGCAACTTTGTAATTATTTTAAACAGGTACAATAGCTATTAAATAGTTAAGAACTATTTAATAGCTAAAATAGTTAAAATAATTACAAATTTACCTGTAAAATAAATCCTAACCTAAGTTACAATTAAACCTAACACTACACTATCAATAAATTAATTAAATACAATTCCTACAAATAAATACAATGAAATAAACTAACTAAAGTACAAAAAATAAAAAAGAACTAAGTTACAAAAAATAAAAAAACATTTACAAACATTAGAAAAATATTACAACAATTTTAAACTAATTACACCTACTCTATTCTAAATTACTAAAGTTCAACGCTCTTTTACCTTACCAGCCCTTAACAGGGCCCTTTGCGGGGCATTCCCCAAGAAATTCAGCTCTTTTGCCTGTAAAAAAAACATACAATACCCCCCCCAACATTAAGCCCCTGAAGATCTCCCTACCTTGAGTCGTCTTCACCCAGCCGAGCCAAATTCTTCATCCAAGCGGAGCAAGAAGAGGTGCTCCATCCGGTAGAAGTCTTCATCCAAGCGGGGCAAGAAGAGGTCCTCCATCCGGTAGAAGTCTTCATCCAAGCGGGGCAGAAGAGGTCTTCCATCCGATTGAAGTCTTCATCCAAGCGGCATCTACTATCGTCATCCATCCGGAGCGGAGCGGAGCGGCAGCATCCTGAAGACCTCCGACACGGAACATCCATCCTGGCCGATGACTGAACGACGAATGACGGTTCCTTTAAATGACGTCATCCAAGATGGCGTCTATCGAGTTCCGATTGGCTGATAGGATTCTATCAGCCAATCGGAATTAAGGTAGGAATATTCTGATTGGCTGATGGAATCAGCCAATCAGAATCAAGTTCAATCCAATTGGCTGATCCAATCAGCCAATCAGATTGAGCTCGCATTCTATTGGCTGTTCCGATCTCCTCGCTTATATTACATAGCATTATTGTAAGTTATCATTTCTACCTTGGTATATAAATAGTAACTTTATTTATTTTATAGCTACCGACTTTATCTTTCATCATATTCCCTCTAGATGCTAGTTTAGTTAATATAAGTCCATGAGTGACTTATTGTAATACAGGAGGGATCTAACAAATTTTAAATGGCCCAAAGGTGACATATAATAAGCCGATTACAGATATAAATGTGCCATTGTCCAAAAGTGACCGTATGTCATTATAGTTCTACTACCTCCAGCAATGCCAGATATATAATATGGGTTCAAAAGTAGCCCATACACTATTGGGGAGGTTTATAAAAAACTGTATATTATTCATGTGTATACATATTGGTTTGTTGTAAAATGGAGGATTCAATAGGGTATGTCAAGCACTAGCTTAGTCACTGCCTATAGGTTACTTTAGTAATGCTTTCTCATGTTTATATGTGACTAAAGCTTTAACATGTATGTGTGACAGTTGATATATGTTGTATTATTTGAAAATCCTCAATAAAAGAAATATAAAAAAAAAAAAAAAAAAAAATACTACTTACCATTCTCTTCTTTCGAGCTGGACCAGCGATCCCCTGACTGCAAATGCTCTGTACTTACGTCAGAAATGACAAATCCGGCTTCCTCCAATCATGGCTTCCCCCCAGAGCAAACATTTATTGAGGCAACACCGTGATTGGAGAAAGATGGTTTTGTCATTGCTGTGTAAGTACAGCAGGAAGAAGCGGGCGAGGAATCGCTGGTCCGGCTTGGAAGAAGAGAAAAGTAAGTATTTTAACAAAACTGCTGCAATGTAAACTTTCATGAAAGTGTCCCTGTGTTTAATATTATTTTTAAAAAACGGGCACTCATTCATGAAAATTTGCATTCAATTTCAACTGAGGAGGGAAATAAAGGGACTATGTCTGCACATGTTAGATGAATGCCCCCCTGGCAAGTCCCGGGACTAGCATTGGTATTGGATGCTTAAAGTCCCTTTACAATGGAATGTGGCTACTCAAGAAATATTGAGATGAAATATCTCCCTATTTTAGATGGAGATGTTCAGGATATATTGTCTAGTCAGATATGCTGTATCACTTTAAAGTGATTCCACATTTTGAGTATTGTATCTCTTTAAATCACCCTTAATTGATTTGCCCAGGGTGTTTGACAAACCCTACTCTCACGTGGGTCTGCACAAGTGCTTGCTCATGCAATGACAAATGCAAGCAGCAGATGCTGCCTCACCCTTTGGATACTCAGGAGGACAGGTTCCCTGCTGAGAACATTGCCCACCTGCATATTAATAAATTCATAACAAATAGTGATATCATTTTGAAAAGAGATAAGAAAATAGCACATTGCTCTTCTGCCTTTACAAAAAAAAATGCAGAAACAGGAGAACATTGTAACGGTATGAGACTATTATTGGTAATGGTATTAAAACATGTATTTTTATACATAGGATGACAATTATTGGATTGATGATTAAACCAGTGGGCCCAAATAACATTCACCCAATAGGGGAATTTTAAATGTATGTGCATACAAATGTATTATATTATATAAGCCAGATTTATTTTATGTTGTTATTATTACTCAATGTGATTTCTCCATATTATATTGCATATAATTAATTATACTTTTGATTATTGTACCAATAATTCTCAGTACAAAATGCAAATAAAATTAATACATCATCTGGCTAAGAAAAAAAAGTTGGGTACTTTATAAAACAAATTTAAAACAATAAATCTATATACCTCAAATGCTATCTATAATGCAAAAGTCATCCAAAAACAGAACAGAAAATAAACATCAAATAATGATAAATAAAAGCAACACTACCTAGTTTAAACAAGTATTTTATTAAGCACACAAGATTATATAAAATATGTATATAAATATATATTGTCATAACCAGAAGTACAAATTTGGTAATACATTGTGTAAAATATAATTACTCATCACTTCTTGATGTACAATGGATTCTTCATGATCCTACTTTTAATATGTCCTTCTAATGCACTGGCCTAGAAGCCTAATAGAGAGGACATCTCTGGGAATGATTTACTATGGCAATATGGCAATTACTTCATACAATGTTACATGGCATCAATCTCAGTTTAGCTATTTGATAGATGAATGTGCTTTTAGTTTTAGAGTCAATCCTAACATTTTTTAACTCATTAACTTATGAATCTACTTTTTGGCTGTGTATAATGTGTCATGATTTCCACGTTTTATCTATGTTTGTATTCTTGTACATAATCTTATAATCTATACTATAATCGTGTTTGTAACGTGTCCGTTGCCAGTTGCGCACGCATCTTTAAAGGAATGTTGGCTGCGTGAGGCAGCTAAAAGAATGTTGGCTGCACACGCAGCCAAAAGAATCCCAGGTGTATTCCGAAAATGCAGGGTGGATTCTTTTACCACCCTGTCATTTTCAGAATACATCTGGATGCAGTGTAGGCAAACTAAGCATTTAGAAAAAAAAACATGCAACTGCACAAAAAACACCAACCGCAGCACAAAATAAGAAAAAAACATGTAACTACCCGCACTAAATAACAAAAAACTAACCGCCCCCATGAAATAATAAAAAAACCTAATCGCCTGCATGACAAACACCTAAACCACCAACCCCCACATCACAATAAACCTAATTAACCTGTTAACCCCTAAACCGCTAACCCCCCACATCGCAATAAACCTAACTAACCTATTAACCCCTAAGACGCCAATCCCCCATATTGCAATAAACCTAATTAACATATTAACCCCTAAACTGCCAAACCCCCACATCACAACAAACCTAATTAACCATTAACTCCTAAACCGCAAACCCCCACAATTCAAATAACTAATTTAAATACTAAGCCCCCTAATTTAACACTGCCTAAATTAACCCCAATTACATAAAATACAAAAATACTGTTACAATTAAAATAAAAAATCCTAACATTAATTTAAAAATAAAACCTAACTTTAAATTACAAAAAATTATTTTAAAATTACAAAAAATAAAAAAATTTAAACTAATCCCTATGATAATAAAAAATAAAAATACCCCCTAATCTAAACTACCAACAGCCCTTAAAAGGGCCTTTTGTAGGGCATTGCCCTCAGTTAAACATCTCTTTTACATGTTAAAAAATACTAAGTCCCGCCCTAACCGTAAAACCCCCCACCCACCAAACCCTCCAAAATATAAAAACTAACACTAAAAAAACATAAACTACCCATTTCCCCTAAAGGGGCATTTGTATGGGCATTGCTCTTAAAAGGGTATTCACCCACCCCCCAAAAAAAACCAACCTAAGTCTAAACCGAAAATAGGTACTCACCGTTCCTGAAGTGTGGCGGAGAAGGTCTTCTTCCAGACGTTAAAGTCTTCTTGGAGGTGGCGACATCTTCTTCCCACATAAGGACCTCTTCTAGCTTCATCCAGGACCAAGGCAACGTGGTGACCGCGGAACAAGACCAGTGATCGTGGAGCCATCCAGCGTGGAGATCCTCTTCGTATGATCACCACCACACACTGAGGATTGAATGCAAGGTACACGTTTAAAAAATGGGGTACCTTGCATTCCTATTGGCTGAAATTTTGAAGTCAGCCAATAGGATGAGAGCTACTGAAATCTTATTGGCAGATTTGAACAGCCAATCGGATTTCAGTAGCTCTAATCCTATTGGCTGATTTAAAAATTCAATGCGGTACCTTCTATTCAATTTTTAGTGTAGGACGGAGATCGGTTGAAGAGGAGCCTCCACACTGATGAGGATCACCGCCGCTTAAGACCACCGCTAAGAACTGCAGCTCCGGATCAGCACATCAGGGAAGATAGCTCTGCACCTCCGCGCCGCCTGGAGATAGAAGATGATGGAGCCGCCTGGAAGAAGACATTCACCGCCTGACATCAGGAACAGTGAGTACCTATTTGGGGCTTAAGCTTTTCTTTTTTTGGGGGGGACGGCTTTTTTCTTAGATTAGGGATTTTTTGGGCTGTAAAAGAGCTAGTTTTGTTTATTTTTTTCTGTAATTTTACATTTTTTATTTTTTGCAATATTATCTTTGGGGTTTGCAGTTTTTAAAAAATAGACTGCCCTCTGGGCAGGCTTATCGCCTAGTATATCATAAAAAGTGTTAAGATACAGGATTTATGGTGCTAACACAGACACAGTCCTAAAGAATTCATACAGATCAATGACACAATAAGATAACCCTTTCATAGGTAGAGGGCCAGCTGCCATTTACTGCTCTAAGTCTTGCTGGGCCTCAGAGTAAAATAGAGAAGACAATGGAAAAAAGTCAAAATTAAACATTCCTGATTAAAGAGAGTAAGTAGATTTTTCAATGTTCCTTCTATCATCAATAGCTGGTTTCCATGCAAGCATATCTAAGTAGGCTCTAGAGCATGAAAGTGTGTATAAGATTCTTGCAAACATTGTTGCAAACACTGCTACTATATAGATCTCACATATAGTGCACATTTCTAAACAAAATAAATTACCAAGAAGTAAATCTAATGACAGAAGATAAAGGATACTTTTTTATATATAATTGCATATTCTACCTGAATCATAGATGTTTAATTTTAACTTCTATGTACCTTTAAAAAAAGCAAAACTGCATTTTTGGAGCCTGTTATTTTCTCTGAATGTGGAGATGCTGTTTTAAGCAATCAGCAGCTGCACAGGGCTTTATTAAAATGCAGAGATACATGAATAATATGAAAAATATTTGATTAGGCGACGAGCCATAAGAAACCTTGATTCCCATGAGGATTAATGTCTAATCTTAGCAGTACATTGATGACAGGCAAATAGTACGTCAGTCAATACAGAACTCAATATCTTGTACCTCTCATCTCTGGTCGTCCTTACCAGTAATTAGATTGTGAAATGATGAACTGAAAGCACCTCAGCATTTAAATGCATGCTGACCAATACTAACCAGCTGAAAAAATATATGCTTGACTTAATTGGCAACAAAAATTAGATGCAATGCATAGAGAAGTCTCATTACAGAGTTACTTTTATGTAAAAGTAATGCAAGAGACTCCATATTCTTTAAATAAAAATGAATAGGCTATAAGAGGCATTCTTTGACATGTTTGTGGTTTGCAGTGAATCAAGTGGGTTTTTCTTCATGCCAGCTATTGTGTCCCCATTATTAATTTGCTAAAATTCCTTTTATACAATAGGTATATTTTGCAAGGTTGCTTTGATCCTTAGCTCATATTTCTTATTATTTTGCTTTAGTGCTTTATTGTTTTGCTCTGTTTATTTTATGGTATTTTTAGTTAATAAAAAAAAGTGTGAAAAATTACTTGTGTCTCTATGATCAAATATAGCTTTAGCTAGAGTACAAGATGGTCTACATTTCAATAGAAGCACAGATAATACCACCAAAGCTGCAAAATAATGGTACTTATTATACATTGCTACCCATTCAGTTTCCCAAAACTAGTACTTTCTTTGGGAAGTGCAATAATCATTGTGATGTGATTTTTTGCATGATATTGCTACCCTACTTTTGCATAAACCAACACAAAGTTAGTGTATATCCTGTACTACCCTGAACTAAGTAAATCCCTGCAAAATTCTCTACATAATAAATCAATTACCTGCCTATCTACTGCACAGGATCTCCCAAGTGTATTTAACCACTACCACCCCCCATTATCACAGGTTAAACCTAACTGAAAACTAACTTCTCTGTATTAAGACCTACTGTAAAGGCCTTCCTAATCCTAACACTGACTGAACCCAACTCTAAAATCCAAATTAACTCAACCCTATCACCCATGTCATTCCCTAGCTTCTTTTGAATTTGGTCCTCTTCTTTGAGGTCAAATACAAATTTGCCCTCATTTTTTAAACTAGTTTTTCAGAAATTGCCGATTAGCTAATCAATTAACCCTCAATAAGGAAGTTCTAGGGATGTTGGAGTAACATTTTGCTGCAGGGTAAAGATGTAGATGGGTTTGCTGGTGCTGGGGAATAAAGTTAGTTAGGGTTCCTGATTGTTAAAGGGACATGAAACCCCAATGTTTTTCTTTCAAGGTTTAGAAAGAGCATGCAATTTTAAACAACTTTCCAATTTACTTCTTTTACCTAATTTGCTTCATTCTCTTGATATCCTTTGTTGAAAAGCATAGGCTCAGTAGCTGATGATTGGTGGCTGCACATAGATGGCTTGTGTGATTGCCTCACCCATGTGCATTGTTATGTATTCATCAAAGGATATCTAAAGAATGGAGCAAATTAAATAACAGAAGTCAATTTGAATCTTGTTTAAAATTGTATTCTCTATCTGAATTACAAAAGGAATATTTTGGGTTTCATGTCCCTTTAAGAGGCAATGTATGGTAGGGATTAATGTATTGGCTATATAAATTTGTTAGTTTAAGTAATGTGGCCTGGTACATGGGAGGTTATTTATATGTGCAGTATATCTTTATGCAAGGCAAAGTGTGGTTATATTTGATTTATGGTTTTGGGGTCAATCAAATAGGTGATACAGCTAAGGTTTCATGTGAGTGGGGGTGAGGTTGTAGTTAGAATTATTGTGGAAGTTGAGATTCCATGGAAATCAAGGTTTCACCTTTTTGAACTGAATACACTGATACCAGCATAAAACATAGGTAACTGTTTTAGTACTTGCAAAGCATTTAGCAAACTTTACAATGGTAATTATATCCACCTGGAAGGAGCTTTTAAACTGGACATCTTTTATAATAGTGCACCCTCAAACGACTAGTGGCTCCCAAAAATATATTTTTTTTCACACTGGTCAAATTTGGAGCTGTTTCTAAAGTGATCACAGTGACATATTGTATCAATTGTTAAAAACCCACCATCCCAAACAAGTTTGCAACAGATTAGCTCCTGAAAATGACTTTTTGAGCGTTAATAACTGCCTGTTGTCAAAATGGAAACTCTGAGAGCTCTTGAAACTTACACACGTGTGAATGGAACGAATAGCAATAGTTAGCAATAGCAATAGTTAAAATCCCACCCCATAGCTGTACATGGTATAACGTAGTCTTCACATTTACAGATGTATTTGTCCCTGTACATATATAAATGTGTACCCTGCTGACTGTATACAGCCTCTCTAATAGGAATGAGTGGAACTTTAATGAATCAATACCACATATGTTAACAAACCTCTAGAATGTCTCCAGTGGTCATGTCAGAGTGTTTAACATAGCAAGCTAAAAGACTGTTTAGAAACAGCTGTCAAAAAGTCTACCAAAAAGTCTTTTGAGAACATTTTAAGTGCATTGAGGTGTCAAATTCGATAAGTCAAAGCTGACCTTGAAAAGTAGTTGAACAGTGAGACAGGAATGGGATATGATTGCTGAGAAGTTATGAGCTCCAAAGAATAAATAGGGCCTTTTTGGAGTAGCCAAAAACCCATTTGAAAGTGCAAGAATCAACTAAAATGTAGTAATTGTGATAGCGCCAAATTGAAAAGTAGCCTTGTTTGGCCAAAAAAAAACAGCCAAAAACATATCTTCTGATATATTGTGATTGAAGCCATAAATTTCTATAAGGACTGAACTCAATGTTAGGTTAATAGTCTCCATAAAATAAATTATGAGCAAAGGTTTTTGTACCTGAAAAAATTAGAATAAACATAATATGCAGTTATCGAGGCCAAAGCAAAAAACAAACCTTATAAAAAGCAAATTTTTATTTTTTAATGTTAGAAATACTAGGCAAGCGTAATGATTAAAGAAAAAACAGTAATAAAATAAGGGTTACCAGAGTACTAGGGATGTGTGAATGTGTTGAAAGTGTAATTCATTTGGTAGAATGAATAGTCCTATGGAAATTTGTTTTGAAAATCATTACAATTCGGTAATCAAATGTTTGTTTCTGGTTTTTGAATGTTACTTTCCTTTTCAAATGTTCATAAAATTGTTCATCATTAGATCGAATATCCACATTTGAAATCTCAAATATGACATTCAATTTAACAAATACTATTCAGAAGTGCATTAGTTCATGTGGTAGGGAATTTAGTAAATTGATACATAATAGATAGATCAATTCAAATGTTTCTATTTTGAATATTGCACAATTTGAATATTACATTTAAAGAGAGCATTAGAAATACTATTACAAATATATTGCTAAGAATTATTCTAACTTGAATATTGCATAATTCAAATCAAATTAATCGAAAAAATTCAAATCAAATATTAAATTTAAAGAAAGCATTAAAAATACTATAATGTTGTACAGACATTTGTAATTCAAAACGAATGAACAAATGTGTTAAAATTTGTTTAATTTTTCAAATGTTGCAAAACATTCGCCCATCCCTAGTAAAGACATGTATATGGATAAGAAAAACTGTACTAAAGAATAAAATTATAAAACGATCAAAAATTATTAAACATATCAGTTTTTTTTTTCTGTTTAAAATTACAGCTGTCTGACTTCAGACGTAGATATTTGCCCTTTGGGATAAAGAAGACTTGACACAATTCATGCATCAAGAAAGAGAAAGGCACTATGAATATGGATGTGAGGTTGCTCTTTTTTTTATAAACACATGGTTAATAGATACAACAACTTATGCTCAGACAATAGAATTGCAAAAGTTTGTTTACATTGACACCATGGCAACCACCCAACATTTCAGAACAAGTACAGAAGAAGTTGACACAATTTGTTACCATTGTACCACTCAGAGGTTTGAGTTAATTTTCATGAGCAATACACAAAACGTTTGGTGGGTTTTTAGTGTATTGGTGGGATAAGTGTATTATTTCCCCAAAACATCAAATAAATTTGCATGATATTCATAAGTCTTTTATATATATATATATATATATATATATATATATATATATATATATATATATATATATTAGAAAAATAGACAGAGGGGACACAACTGCTGTAGTGGAGCTTCTAAATATCAGTATCAAACAATATTATGTTTGTACATAAAGTCAATGTGGTGCAGACCCTTTTGTCCTACAAACACTCTCGATAAATTCAATTTCATTAAAGACCTTCATTTGTTTGCCAGACGGATAGTCCTGTCACAAATAATGAAAGGAAAGAGCAGACATCTAGTTGAAGATGTGTCCCTTACCAGGGAAGACAAGTCATCCATTGTTGATCTGCAGGATCTTCTGGCCAACATTGAAGGTAGTCAATATGACCCCTCACAAGCTATTGAGTCTACCTGTCCCAGGACCGTAAATTCCAACTTTAAAGCAAAATCTAAGTATATGCCACAACTATCAATGGTACCTGCTGTTAATATATTCGTTAAGCAGGTAGAAAGAGAAGTAGCAGGCCTTTCTTTCACAGGTCTAGTGGACGATAATCTAAGTAGGCCACAAAGGAAAGCTCTAGAAGAGTTGATGAAAGCCAAGGGCCTGATTATAAAACAGGCAGACAAGGGTGGGAACCTAGTCCTATGGGGGGAGTAGGTACGTCCTTGAGGCAAAACGGCAACTCCTGGATAAAAGTCAATATCAAAGTTTGATCTTTAATCCCACCTCCTCCTTACAATTTTCCTTCTTCAAAACCCTAATAAAAGCTAAAGACAGTCACATAATCACTACTACGGAATTTAAGTATCTATATCCAGAGCATCCCCTGATGCCGGTCTTCTATTGTATCCCCAAGATACATAAAAATTCAAGCAATCCTCCAGGCCACCCAATAATTGCAGGTATCGGTAGCCTTACAGAGAACTTGGGCAATTACATTGATCATTTTTTAAGACCATTTTTGAACACAATGCCATCTTTTGTTCTAGACACTGCAGATTTTCTAAGGAAAATCGATGGGCTGTCAGTTCCTCAAGGAGCATGGCTGGTATGCCTAGATGTTGAAGGACTATACTCATCCATCCCGCATGAGGTGGGCATAAAAGCATGCAAGCATTATCTTATGACAAGGGGCACTAATGTTTAGAAACACACTGACTTTGTCATGGAACTATTAACGTTTGTACTTTTGAACAATGTGTTCATGTTCGATAATAAAATCTACAAACAAAAATGTGGCACTGCCATGGGTGCCACATGGGCCCCGACGTATGCTTGCCTACACCTTGGCATGTGGGAAATGGATGAGGTTTTTCAGAGCCCTCTCTTCAAGGAGAACATCCACATGTGGTTGAGATATGTGGATGATGTCTTCTTCATTTGGGAGGGCTCTGAAAATAATTTGAAAGAATTTGTTCGTATCCTCAACATAAATAACAGTAACATTTCCTTAACCCTGCAGTATAGCAGGGAGGAAATATCGTTTCTGGATGTAAATGTCAAGATTGAACAAGGGATGATTGTGACTGAAAACTATCGAAAAAGTACTGCTACTAACAGTCTTCTTGTAGTATCAAGTCATCACCCAACACATCTAAAAAGAGGCATACCAAAAGGGCAGTTTCTAAGACTTCGTAGAAACTGCTCGACAAAAGAAAGATATCTGAAACATGCCATAGATATGCAAAAAAGGTTTCTGGATAGAGGGTATTCTAAAAGAAATGTAAGAGGAGCATTTAACCATGCTGCTCACATAGACAGAAATACACTCCTTACACAAAAAGAGAAGGTAGTAGATTCAAGAATAAGGCTGTTGACGGATTATAACTGCCATTGGAATACCCTAAAAGAAATCCTGGCTAAAAATTGGCAAGTCCTGGTAAGTGACGTGGGGGTGTCCCAAGAGGTGGGGGAACACCCCAACATCACAGCTAGAAGAGCACCAAACTTAAAGGACAAACTTGTAAGAAGCCAATATGTGTCTGAACAAAAACAAGTAGATTGGCTTACAAAACATAGGTCATCTGGCAACCACCCTTGTGGTAGAGGTGTGGCATGTAAATATATGGTCAAGACAAAAGATTTTGGCACACACACGGGAAAAAGGTACAAGCTAAAACATTATGTCAATTGCAACACAGAAGGGGTCATTTATTTACTATCCTGCAGTTGCCCACGTTTTTACGTGGGCAAAACGAGGAGAGCTATTAAGGACCGAATAACAGAACATTGTGATGATGTTAAAAATAACAATCAGAAAAGTAATGTTGACAAACACTACAAGCTGATTCATGACTGTAATCCTAATTCTCTCAAATTTATCGGCATAGATAGGGGAATCACAAACGGCAGAGGAGGTGATTACGATAAAATCCTCCAACAAAAAGAATGCAGGTGTCAGGTTAGGAAAAGTCCAGAAGAAGACCCAAATGCTAGGGCGAACATAAACAACACCCTTGCACTCTGAGTTTAATCCAGGACGTGACCCCACGACAACCTCTAAAAAACAATGTACTCATGATATGGAGCAGGGTTAGCCTGAGTCCAAAGTAATTCAAGATATCAGCCAAATAGACTTCTGAGTAAGGAACTGGTTACAGGAAAAGTCTTCCACAGAATCAGGAGAGCAGGGATAGTCACTTATACTCAGACAGAGGAAGGGTAAACAAGAAACAGTTATAATGCAGGAGTAGGTAACTTGTTATCAGGCAGTTTGAGGGTTAATACTGTGTAGTCAGTCCTTGAAGAGTTTGGCAACAGGTTATCAGGCAGTTTGTAGGTTTATACTGAATAGGCAGTACATGCAGAGTTAGATAACAGGATAATAGGTAGTTTTAGGGTTAATACAGATTAATCAGTACTTGCAAGGATTGGCAACAGGTTGTCATGCAGTTTGAGAGTTTCACAGAATAGACAGTCTTTGCAATGATTGGCAACAGGATATCAAACCGTTTGAAGGTTTACACTGAATTACCAGTATTTGCAGAGTTTTGGCAACAGGTAAACATGCAGTGTGAGTGTTTCACAGAATAGACAGTCTTTGCAATGTTTGGCAACAGGATATCAAGCAGTTTGAAGGTTTACACTGAATTACCAGTATTTGCAGAGTTTTGTCAATAGGTAAACATGCAGATTGAGAGATTCACAGAATAAATAGTACTTGCAATGTTCAGCAACAGGTTATCAGGAAGTTAGAGGATTAACTCAGGATAGTCAGTCTTTGCAGAGTTTGGCAGAAAGAGAGATTCCACAGTGAAGTACTCACAGGAGCCACAAAGAGAAACAAACAAACAGGCACTGAGGAAACAGGAAGCCCGGAATAAAAACCCTGGTAGTGACATCATCAGGAAGGGGCGGCTCAGACTACCTGTCAATCAAGCACACAGAGAAGACAGCTGGAGCTTCCCAGCGGCCGATTGTAACAGCAGGTGGATTTCCATCTTGGAGACCCAGCTACCTGAAGGTCTAAATGATAAACTAGATATGACCTGTTTTCTTTAAGATGGTCCCGCTAATGACTAAAAATAAAACTATAATCAGAATGGCATGATTGAGAGATTTTTAAAGCCCACTATGTTTACATAGATTTTGCTTTTACCATATTTTCAGTCTTTTTATAAATGATAGGGATGCTACTTGTATATATATCTAACAGGTTTTGGTATAGGGTTAGTAATTTGTTATGTAATTTAACTGTGACAATAGAATTGTTAACATTGTTTCACTATTGCTTCTATATAATATGTAGTAAACTTCACCTTCCAGCAGAGGCGCTATTTTGAGAATGTATAAAAAGGGATTGAATGGTCCCTGTAGTATACCGCCCTGATGAAGCCCGGTCTGTCTATCAGCCCTGCGGGTGAAACGCGCGTCGGCATTGGCTAAGCCAACCGGCGTACGTGGTGCACGCTATCTACACAGCCTACAGATCGCACGCATGGAGATGTCTGCGGCTACAAGTCCAAACACACTAAATTAAGGCTGGAGCCTAAGAAGAAAAGAGGACGCATCCAGTGCTAGCTACGGCTATCAATGCTTTGAGCAAGGAAGTAAGGTCGTATATAATTCACTGTAGTTCGCTACATGGACCTTAATACGGTCACAAAAAAAAGCATTTGATATTTCTGCCCTATGCTGCCAGCGATTTTGGGAAATATATAGGTGTAAATCACTGAAGGCATGTTTTTTGAAAACATAAGACATTACCATCCAAAAAAAATGTTGTGTGTATCATGACAATCTAATCGTGTTGAGGAAATAAGTATTGCTGCTTGATATTAACGCTGGTTATGCTTGACTGAGATTCTAACTTGCTTCACTACAACTAAGCTTATTAATACCTCCACTGCATGAAGCTTATACATGACTGTATTATAATATCTCAGAGCCACTAAGGAAACGTTACTCTGCATGTGTACTAACATCGTCTGAACACGCAAAATAACTAAAAGCCTCTCTACTTGCTATAACTTTCCATTTGCTGGCTTTGAATGCATGGCTGAATAAAATCAGCGTTATATGACACATACTGTCAAATAGAAAATGTTGTTTCACTAGAAATATGCATTAATCTACTAAATACGCTGTTACCATTGTGCAAATACAGAGAGCCTTTCCTTTGACTACTTAGATCCCTTACTTACACATTTTTTTCTGTACTGCCCAGGATTGTATTCTCCTTGTTTGGAGTACTGTGAGCAGTTGGGTGTAGTGAGTCAAAGTTGAGGCTTTCCCTGCAATAAGATATATATCATAACGTTTGCAATTTTTTTGACTTCACTATTTAATTGTGTCCGGCTCCTGTCCTAAGTACCTCCATAGGTCTCTTAGATACCAGTATTAAAACCTGCCCAGGTTATACCTCTCTGGTAGGGGTTCTGTGTGCAGCAGGGTGTAGAGGTTTTATACAGGTACTTCTAACAGAACTTAATTGGCAGTTTTTGGTGTAACATTTTTTTTTTGGATGTGTACCCCTGACCGGTCAGGTTCAATATACTAACTTTAGTGTTTTCTTAGAAAGCATATATATTTTTCATCTGTATCAAATGGTATACTGCTATTAATGAAACATAGTGTTATGTGGTTTGTTTCTTGGGTGATGGTGTTCGCTTAGTGGGAGGAGCTCCCTTTCCACTATTAAATAAATTCTACTTTTTTGAAATGTATTGATCTTATTTTATAAAATAGTGCTGAAATCCCTGTCTTTTTTTACTAGGATTACATTCCTGGTCATTTCTTTCTTCTTTTCCCATGAAAAAAAAAAAATATATATATTATATTATATATATATATATATATATATATATACATACATATATATATCAGTATAACTCTGCCAGACAAAAGAAGAAGCAATGCAATACAATGAGTATCCATGCACAATATAACATTACATAAAATCTATATATCCACTTCCAAATTTGATCATGAATTACTCCCCAATTACATTAGGTTAGAGGATGTTTCAATATGAAAATGTGTCAATTTGATTATTATTCATTATTAAACAAATCATTTTCTTCAATTACAGTTAATGTTTTGACTGTTTGCAATAAACAAATGTAGCTGTTGCCAAGCTAATAAACATGAAACATATAAATGTCAGTCATTTAAATTGGCTTTTAATTCTTTTAAATATCAAAAAGTGCAAATGTCAGCACTCAAAATGGTTGCATTTCTTTTTGATAAATGGTTGATGAGTATAGTGCCTGCTAATTATAAAAAAAATGTTCATTCAACATACATTTAATTTAACATACTATATCAATATTAATTGAATAGGCCCCTTTGAGTCTTGGAATACGTAAAGCTTCCCAGCAACAGCAGAACAAACATCTACATTTTGGGAAATTGTAAGAATATAAATAACCTTTATTGATATTAGAAAAATCATTCAAATAACAATATCATCCAATAACCATTTTCTCTCAATTAAGTAATATATAAATCTTTATCTCTATGTAACTCTCAAAGCTCATGAAAAATGCCCGTACGCATACTGTATCTGTGGTCCTTGACTATGCTTAATTAGAGCATAGAAAGAAAAAGATAAATAATATTTGACCATCACAAAATCAATCTGGATCAATAATACATTTTCAGTTTTTTTATGTAAAGATTTGGTGAGATCATTATCACTAGTTTAAATTACAAAAGAAACACCATCATTTTCTATATTTATTATTTGTACAAGGAAATCTAATCATGAGTTTTTAAAAGATGAAAATATCTCAACTTTTTTAATTTTTTTATTATTATGTTTTCCTTTTAGATGCAGGCAAGTCCCTTCCTAAGACATTTTTTCTATATGCATTTGTTTTTTCTTTTGGTTCAATTTGTCTTTAATACTTTGGTTTCCAGGTGGTAAGCCATACAGTGTCAGTAACTATGGCATTTACAGGGGATCAATGCTTACTTCATATGTTGTAAATTCTTGCCCCCCTCCAGAAGCACATGTTATTGATGTTATTGACTACAATATTTGTTTTAAGATTCAAATGCAAAAGAAATGTCATTCCAATTGTAAAGTAAATGGGCTAGATTTATAAACATTATACTACCAAAGGGTCTCTTTGTTCATGCAAAATCATGTTGAAAATTCATTGTTACTCCTTACACTTATTTTTTCAAACCAATCACCAGAGGGCATTTCTGACATTAATGTCTACAGTTGAGTTACATTGTCCATTACATGATATCTCGCACAGCAAACAAGAACCGCTAGAAACATGGAGAAATAATAGACAACCACTAGATCTATAAACATGTACACATTTTAACTATTCACATATCTGTTTTTTTATGTTAAAGTATTCTCACAATATTTGTATTGGCAAACTTGCAGACATGAAAAAGGGGTTGACGGTGGGTGTTCTCGGGTGTTCTAGAGGAGCAGTAAGGATTATCACCTAAGCCATAATTCTGCACGTGAGATTTAAAAGACATGATAGCTGTGTGAACCATTTCATCTCGCGGTAGTGTCTTACTATATAAAAGCTGATGAGGTTGTTTTCTCTTTATTTTTAATTTCTTGAACTATTTTCTAGTTTTCTCTTTTGCACATGATAGCAAGGACAGTTTTTTAAATTGGTTTTTTGTTAGTTTTTAATTGGTTATTGAGTAGTGTTTTTAATACATTTTGGTGGTGCAGTTTTGCCTTACAGTGTAAGTAGTTCTATGTCGTAGGAAGTTAACGGTTGCCATATAGAAGCAGCATAACTTATTTCAATGGTGCTGTGATGCTGTGACTAGTTTTTTTTCAGCAAGATAATAATTTCTTTATTGAATCTAGGCCATTATTTCTGTATAGTTTTACACTTAACTATATCACCTCTTACACTGAACCACATATGTCCTAATGTCAAACCTTATAATAGTTATATACCTTTTAACTAAAAAAAAGGCACAGCATTATTATGGTTTCTTTATAGGATAGATCATGGATTCTCAATACATTTATATGACCCAGAAAACTACATATAACAGTATATCCACCTTTTGTGAAAATAAGTGAATTACTTTTAAGTTTGCTTCACTGTTGATAGATTTCTGTGTAATTAGCAGTGTTATTATTATTATAATTTATTTGTATAAATTGCAATATTCCATAGCGCTGTTTAAAGAGATAAGGGTATACAACAACAAAGATTTGTGATAAGATATAAATACATAGCAAGCTAAACAAAATTAGTACAGGTGGGGGTGAAGAGCTTACAATCTACAGGTTGAGTGTGCAGAGGCATAAGGTTTGGAGTAGCTTGCCACATGAATTGTAGTTGTAGCAGTGATTCAAGAAGTGGTAGGATGAAAAGCAGAGGAGAGATTAAAAGACTCTCTGAATAGGTGAGTTTACAAAGAGAGTCTGAAGCTGAACAAGGTTGGAGACAGTCTGATGGAGCGGGGTAGAGAGTTTCCAAGGACAGGAAGAGCTTGTGAGAAGTATTGGCGGTGATAATTGGAGTGGAGAGACATAGGTCAGAGGTTTATCGATGAGGACCGGTTAGGGAGTATTTGGAGATGAGAGAGGAAATATAGTTGGGGTGATACTGTTGAGTGCTTTATGGGTTACAATTAATACTTTAAATTGTATTTTAGAGTGTATGGGTAGCAAGTGTAGGAACTGACATAGAGGAGAAGCTGCTGTAGATCGGCAACTTAGGTGGAAGAGTCTAGCTGAAGCATTCATGATAGATTGGAGGGGGAGAGGTGGTGTTTGAGAAGCCAAATTAGAAGTAGGTTAAAGTAGTCATTGCATGACAAAATGAGTGAAGTAATTAGTATTTTTTTTTTTAGTTTCTTGCGTAAGGAAAAGAGGATTTCTGGAAATGTTGCATAGATAGGCAGAGTCAAGTGTGACCCTGAGTTGAGGTGTTGAGACTAGAGTATCCAATTGTAAGAGAGATGTTAGTTGTAGGATATCTAGGAGAGGGGGAATAAAGCAGCTCATTTTTATACAGACTGAGTTGGTGATAGTATGAAGACAATCAAGAGGAAATTGCAAAGAGACAATTGGTAATCTGGTTGAGTAAAGATAGAGAGATATCAGGGAAGATAGATTTGGGTATCAACAGCATTTGAGTGGTACTGGAACCCAAAAGAGAATATACATTTTCTAAGTAAGAATGTATAGATAGAAAGAAAGAAGCAAGAGACCCAAGACAGAGCATTGGGATACTCTTATTGAGAGCGGCAGAGGATGAGAGGATTTGCTGTTAAAGGAAACTGTAAACAAGTGGTTTGAGAGATCAGATGCAAACTGGGAGAGGAATTGCATCTCTGTTTCCAAAGGAATGTAGGATTATTTGGAAATGAGTATGGTATGGTATCGAAAGCAGCAGATAGATCAAGAAACATTTATACAGATTACGGTAGTGCTCATTTGCTTTATCTGATAGCAGATTGTAATCTTCTTTAGTAAGAGCAGATACTGTTGAGTGTCTAGTGTAGAATCAAGATTTTAGGGGATAAAGTAAGGAGCTAGTTGAAAGAAATTGAGTTAGTTGACTATAGACTAGGTTAATTTTAATTATTTGAAGGCAAAGGGAATTAAAGGGCCATGATACCCACATTTTTTCTTTCATGATTTAGAAAGAGAATGCATTTTTAAACATCTTTCTAATTTACGTCTATTATCTAATTTGTTTTATTCTCTTGATATTCTTTGCTGAAAAGCATATCTAGATATGCTCAGTAGCTGCTGATTGGTTGCTGCACATAGAAGTCTCATGTGATTGGCTCACCCATGTGCATTGCTTTTTCTTCAAATAAGGATATCTCAAAAATGAAGCAAAATAAATAATAGAAGTAAATTGTAATGTGGTTTAAATTTGTATGTTCTATTTGAATCATGAAAGAAAGATTTTGGGTTTAGTGGCCCTTTAAGGATACCAGAAAATCATAAAAGCTTTGCAGCATTAAACATGACACTTTTACTAACAGGGCCGGCTCTTAAGGAATTCTCTTAAAAAGGGAGGTTGTTCCTGAGAGTTGCAAGATGCCCCCCATTGCCCCCCATTGTAAGCAGTGGAGGTCCATGGAAAGGGAAACTTTAATGGGGCAGTCAAAGTTAGCAGGAAGCAGGGGGCACACTTCAAAATGACTGCAGCCAATACAAATCAGATTACTCTGCTTTCATTGTATATTATCTTACTATTGATTCTATTTTCATGTGCAGGTGTTTTTCTTGGAGGGACTAAGTGCATTGAGTATTTTAAGACAATGTCACAGTCACATAATTAAAAGCAGGGAACATCCCTTTGTGAGACGCACTGTTCTCAAGGTAAAAATCGCCTTTAAAGAATTAGGACAGGAGTTTAATAGTACTGGCAAGATTTCTTGGACAGTCTCACAAGTCTAGACAGCTTTAGATAATTGGGCCCTCAGAGCGACCCAACAACTTGCAGAAGAGAGAATCATCTCACTGTAAATTTACCCTCTATAACAACCATTTTTTTTATTATTTTCAGCTTTTCTTTTTCTCATTTAAAGTTATAGATTTGGGGCGCGATCCGATATACGGCGCAGGTTTCGGCGCAAGCGTGGAAACCTGCGTCGTCCATAGTTTCAGCTCGCAACTTGAGCTATCCCATATATGGCGCCGTCAGATGCTAAAGTGCCGTAAGTCTGACAAACTAGCGATGTCCAGAAATCTGCGTAAGTACAAATTTCTGGAGTCGCCAATGACTTACGGCACTTTAGAAACTGCCGGCGCCTACAAAATCTGACTAAAGTATTAAATCTCCCGTACTGTCTAACATGCCTCCCAAACATAGCCCGACACGTATACCCCTTTATCCGCTATCCCCCCTCACTCTCCTAATAATAAATGCATTAACCCCTAAACCGCCACTCCCGGACCCTGCCGCACCTAATAAAGTTATTAACCCCTAAACCGCCGCTTCCGGACCCCGCCACCACCTACATTAACTACCCCCTAATGTGAGCCCCTTACTCCGCCGCCACCTACATTACCTACCCCCTAATGTGAGCCCCTTACACCGCCGCCACCCACATTACCTACCCCCTAATGTGAGCTCCTTACACCGCCGCCACCTACATTACCTACCCCCTAATGTGAGCTCCTACCCCGCTGCCAGCTATATTAAAATGATTAACCCCTAATCTAATCCCCCTACCCCGCCGCCAGCTATATTAAAATTATTAACCCCTAATTTAATCCCCCTACACCGCCGCCAGCTATATTAAATACATTAACCCCTAATCTAATCCCACTACACTGCCGCCAGCTATATTAAATTAATTAACCCCTAAAATACTAAAATATCCCTACCACTAAACCTAAGTCTAACCCTACAAATAGCCCTGAAAAGGGCTTTCTGCGTGGCATTGCCCCAAAGTAAACAGCTCTATTGCCAGCCCTTAAAAGGGCTTCTTGCGGGCCATTGCCCTAAAGTAACCAGCTCTTTTACCAGCCCTTAAAAGGGCTTTTTGTGGGGCATTGTCACCAGTGACGTGCACTCATAGGAGGCAGGTGAGGCAGTGCCGCACCTGTAATTTGGGGCAAAAGATAAACAAATAGAGAATTTTATAAAAAAAAAAAAAAGTAAATTTTTTTTTTTTTTTTTTACATGTCAAACTATAATATTGCGCAATAGAGAGGCACTGGGTTCTGGTGTTTCTCTATTGCGCAATATTTTAACTGTATTTTTATATCTAGCTGCTCTGCAGCATCACCCGGTGGTGATTTGCAGGAGCAGCGCGGCTGAGAAAATTGTTATATGAGGCATCTCTAATGAGGCCTCGACTGTTCCCTGGGAGACCGGCTCATCCAATCAACACCGGTGTTGACTCCCTGGCTCTGCTTACAGTGCACGACTACTGACTGTCTGCACATGCGCAAGGAAGGAGCAGCGCGGCGGCGGGAACAACAGCCAGTGCCACTCATTCCTGCCTGTCATGTTAGCCTGAGCCAAGTAGCGAGAGTGGAGTGGAGGAGGCTGCCTATTCTAGAGAGTGGACTCGCACGTCGCACCGCATATCGCAGCTGCTGGCCCCTGGTCCTGCCTGACCGTGACCTGCTGTCACTCACCTGTGACCTGAAGGAAGGAGCCGTCCAAGTCAGCACACAGTCCATCACACTGTCACACAAGTAAGTCATCAGAATGACAAGCCATGCCGTGTGATAGTGTGATGATCGTGCACTGCTGCTGTTGTTATATGATATATATTTTTTTATTGTGAGGCTTGGGGTTGTGAGTTGATACGGGACCGGGTAGTGGGTGCCCCCCCCTCTGCTTAAATTTGAAGTGCCTGTGTGACCGTGGTGGAAGGAAGTTGTGGCTCAGTCTGATCCTCTTCTCTGTTTATTTGCTTAGTAAATGTATTTTGTGTATGACCCGGTCAGTGTTGTAAGTGCTTACAACACTGACCAGGTCATACACAAAATACATTTATTAAGCAAAACTTGCAAGTTGCTGGCTATGCTATGGTATGTTCCACAGTCCACTTCCCAACTTCTCTGGCAGCTTAATAAATATATGTTAAAATGAGCAGCCATCTTGTGATTTAGTGCTTATTTGCTTAATACATGTATTTTGTGTTTGACAAGGTTAGTATTGTAACTTACTAAATATATTTAAATAAGAAATATATTTTAATGAGCAACCATTTTGTGATTTTGTGCTTATTTGCTTAATAAATGTAACTTACAACACTGACCAGGTCATACACAAAATACATTTATTAAGCAAAACTTGCAAGTTGCTATGCTATGGTATGTTTGTTGAAAAGCATATCTAAATATGCTTAGTAGCTACTGAGCGTATTTAGTTATGCTTTTCAACAAAGGATATCAAAAGAATGAAGAAAATCAGATATCCTTTGTTGGAAAAAATATCTAAAGATGCTCAGTAGCTTATTTAGATCTGATTTTCAACAAACATACCATAGCATAGCAACTTGCAAGTTTTGCTTAATACATGTATTTTGTGTTTGACAAGGTTAGTATTGTAACTTACTAAATATATTTAAATAAGAAATATATTTTAATGAGCAACCATTTTGTGATTTTGTGCTTATTTGCTTAATAAATGTAACTTACAACACTGACCAGGTCATACACAAAATACATTTATTAAGCAAAACTTGCAAGTTGCTATGCTATGGTATGTTTGTTGAAAATCAGATCTAAATAAGCTACTGAGCATCTTTAGATATTTTTTCCAACAAAGGATATCTGATTTTCTTCATTCTTTTGATATCCTTTGTTGAAAAGCATAACTAAATACGCTCAGTAGCTACTAAGCATATTTATATATGCTTTTCAACAAAGGATATCAAAAGAATGAAGAAAATCAGATATCCTTTGTTGAAAAGCATATCTAAATATGCTTAGTAGCTACTGAGCATATTTAGATCTGAGTTTCTTCATTCTTTTGATATCCTTTGTTGAAAAGCATATCTAAATATGCTCATAGCTACTGAGCATATTTAGATATGATTTTCAACAAATGATATCTGATTTTCTTCATTCTTTTGATATCCTTTGTTGAAAAGCATGTCTAAATATGCTCATAGCTACTAAGCATATTTAGATATGCTTTTCAACAAAGGATATCAAAAGAATGAAGAAAATCTGATATCCTTTGTTGAAAATCATATCTAAATATGCTCAGTAGATACTGATTGGTGGCTGCATATAGATACCTCATGCGATTGGCTCGCCCATGTGCATTACTATTTCTTCAACAAAGGATATCTAAAGAATGAAGGCGTATCCGATTGCTAGCCACTGCCTCACCAGCCTCTGAAGTCACCGCACATCACTGATTGTCACAAAGTAATCAGCTCTTTTGCCTCTAATCTAATCCCCCTACACCGCCGCCACCTATATTAAATACATTAACCACTAATCTAATCCCCATACACCGCCGCCACCTATATTAACTATATTAACCCTAATTATATTAGGGTTAATATAGTTAATATAGTTATTATATTATATATATATATATATATTAACTATATTAACCATATCTAACTCTAACACCCCTAACTTAATTATTATTAAAATAAATCTAAATAATATTAATAATATTAACTAAATCATTCCTATTTAAATCTAAATAATTACCTATAAAATAAACCCTAAGATAGCTACAATATAATTAATAATTACATTGTAGCTATTTTACGGTTTATACTTATTTTACAGGTAACTTGGTATTTATTTTAACTAGGTACAATAGCTATTAAATAGTTAATAACTATTTAATAGCTACCTAGTAAAAATAATTACCAATTTACCTGTAAAATAAATCCTAACCTAAGTTACAAATACACCTACACTATCAATAAATTAAATAAACTACAAATATCTAAACTAAAATACAATTAAATACACTAAACTAAATTACAAAAAAAAACAAACACTAAATTACAAAAAATAAAAAAAGATTACAAGAATTTTAAGCTATTTACACCTAATCTAAGCCCCCTAATAAAATAATAAAGCCCCCAAAATAAAATAATGCCCTACCCTATTCTAAATTAAAAAGTAACCAGCTCTTTTACCAGCCCTTAAAAGGGCTTTTTGCGGGGCATTTCCCCAAAGTAATCAGCTCTTTTGCCTGTAAAAAAAACCACAATACCACCCCCCAACAATACAACCCACCACCCACATACCCCTACTCTAAACCCACCCAAACCCCCCTTAAAAAAACCTAACACTAACCCCCAGAAGATCTCCCTACCTTAAGTCGTCTTCACCCAGCCGGGCCGAACTCTTCATTCAGATGTGGTCCTCCATCCCAGCGATGTCTTTATCCAAGCGGCAAAGAAGGGGTCTTCCATCCCGGCGATGTCTTCATCCAAGCAGCAAAGAAGAGGTCTTCCATCCTGGCGATGTCTTCATCCAAGCGGCAAAGAAGAGGTCCTCCATCGGGACAAAGTCTTCCTCCAAGCGGCATCTTAAATCTTCTTTCTTCCGACCTCCGACGCGGAACATCCAGCTGGCCCGACAACTGAAAGACGAATGAAGTTTCCTTTAAATGACGTCATCCAAGATGGCGTCCTTCGAATTCCGATTGGCTGATAGGATTCTATCAGCCAATCGGAATTAAGGTAAGAAAAGCTGATTGGCTGATTCAATCAGCCAATCAGATTCAAGTTCAATCCGATTGGCTGATCCAATCAGCCAATCAGATTGAGTTTGCATTCTATTGGCTGTTCCGATCAGCCAATAGAATGTTGGCTATTGTGTTTTGCACTTTTTTAAGTGTATTAATTTATTTAAATTTAAATTTTCTCTTATTGCACTATAAATTGTGAAGCTAACAGTTTGAGTGCTAATAATTATTCAAATTGTAATTTATTTTAAGTTGCTATTGGCATTGACACTGTTTTACACTTTTATTTTTATTTTTCAAGCTTTTGTTTTTTTATAATGAAATGTATGCATAATGCACTGGAAATAGAGAAGTTAACAATATGAGTGCTTAACGGGTTATTTTAATTTCTTTTCACATATAGAGCTAGATTACAATTGGAGCTGGTTATTGCTACTATGAGCTCATGGTAGCAATTAGCGCTCAGAAAATTAACCAGAGATCAGATCGCTGGTTAATTTTCTAAAAGTCCCTCAATTGGCCCCAAATTTCAGTATATAAATCTTTATAAAAAATTAAATTGGTAGCATCTTTATTGTTAAATAAAGTAACAGCAAAAGGCAGTTATGAGAAGCTAAACGTGGTGTCTGAGTTTTGATAAAAAAGGCACTGAAAAGTGCCTTTACATAGCATTCTATGGGAACTGTGTGTTCTCTGTAAATATATATGTATTTGCATATATAAATACAGTATATATTTATGGGTATATATTCATATTTATACTGTATATATTTATGTGCATATATTCATATTTATACTGTATATATTTATATGTATATATTCATATTTATACTGTATATATTTATGTGCATATATTCATATTTATACTGTATATATTTATGTGTATATATTCATATGTATACTGTATATATTTATGTGCATATATTCATATTTATACTGTATATATTTGTGTGTATATATTCATATTTTTACTGTATATATTTATGTGCATATATTCATATTTATACTGTATATATTTATGTGCATATATTCATATGTATACTGTATATATTTATGTGTATATATTCATATTTATACTGTATATATTTATGTGCATATATTCATATTTATACTTTATATATTTAAAATTGCAGTGCAACTTACCACTTTTGGTGCGCTAGTTATCATGCCATGTCTGATGGCATGAGAACAAGGCTCCCATTGTAGCCTATTGAAGCGCGCTTTCACTCATTTGCGTGCACTGGTATTACTCAGTTTATTGCTTTTGCAGAAGCGATATTTTGTACTCAACTTGTAATCTCCTCATGGTGTAGTATGTCCAATCAATATGGAACAATGTGAGAGAGCAGGTGAACATTGTATTTAGCCTGAAGAAACAGCCAGAGCATTGTGGCCGAGAAACGTGTTAAGCTCATTAAAATTGTTTTATTTTTTCATACTCAGATGTTCCCTTTTTTCTTTTAATCACTTTCAAGTGTTTTTATATTTTTTTGCTACTATTGGCATTAATATCTGAGACGCCAGTTGCTACAACAGCATCTATCTGTTGCAACCGCAAATTGACCCTATAACAGATAGCGGGAGTCTGACCAGACACCGGAGATGACACTCCTTCCATTGGCCCAAGTGATTAGTTTTCGTCAGACGTCCATTGACCCAGGGAGAACTGTTTGCCACAGATGTTCGACCGGATTCCCTGCTGAGCAAAAGGAAACCGAGTTTCTAGCGATCTGACTGCTGTATAAAGGTCAGCCTACCTGTTTGCACCTTTTTCGCTATGGGTGCCGGTACACTTGTGAGTACCTGTTCACCTGCTCTCTAACATTGTTCCATATTGATTGGAAATACTACACCATGAGGCGCTTTCTTTCTGTTTTCCATTTTTCGATGCACTGATTCACCATCGGTTCCAAGAAAGCTGCCCATCCACTGAGTTTGACCGCTACCAAGGACAATTTACTCACCAATATTTGTTATATATATTTCTTATATATTAATAATTTAATAATTTCACATATTGTTTTTATTCATTATTATTTTTTTTTATTTTTTTTATTAAAGTTTTTATTGAGATTCATCAAAAGGCAAACAAACATAAACATGTCGAAAGTGTTGCATACAGATGGTTTCCACAAATTAAACTAACAATTGTTATATAATTTAAGTGTAGTGGAGTGGAGGTATATATCCATACAAACACAGATTAAATACCAGAGTCAATGCCAAAACAGCTCTGTACCTTCAGCAAAACCAACAGGACCACTTTTGGGCCCCTTATACGCTCTTGAACATAATCCAGGAAGGTAACTTCTGAAACTAGAGAGACCACTCATGGGTCTCTAATAGGGAATCTCCTTTTTCTAATTTTATAGGGTTTAGATCCATTACGAAAACTAAAGAAAAAAACTTATATAAGACCCTTAAATTGAGCTATACGAATGTATAAACATATTAGTAATAGTAATAACAGTAGTAAGGGAACCATTGTTAAGAACACTTCAGAGTTGAGTTGTTAGGAGGAGTAGGAATGACTGGCCTCCTTATAAAAGACAGAGATACAGAAAATGTAATCTGACACGTCTATCCCAGGTCAGAGTATAAGCAACTTTCTACATAGAGGGATTAGAGTAGATGATTTCAAATTTGAGCCCATGTTATTATAACCAAAGTAGAAAGTATGAGGTTTCAATAGAATATACACCCCTATCAGCAGAGCCAAAGCAACAAATGTTTTCAGAATGGGGCTAAAATGCTATGAGAGACTTTACCAATTAATCAGGGGTTAATGCAGATACACAGCTCATTAATAGCTACTATTTTGGAGTATAACCTCCTCTACCTAACTCCTGAGAGGATATGGTTATGGCTATGGGGGTGAGTAAATGTATCTGCATCCACAATATTGAAAATCAAAAGCCTAATATATTGATATAAGGGATCACTGAGCTTTATACTTAGTTGTTCAGGGGCTCTGCAAAGTTTAACTGGGTAAATTGACGTAGAGGGGTAAATTGGATACACTGGTAGGTCTCCTCACAGCAGTGTGATATATCTATGAGACAGACCCAGCTTATGTTAAGTAGTCAATAAAAAAGATATCCAAGGTAGTATAAATAGCTAAAGAACAACTTACCTAAAACCTAAGAAACATATAAGTAACATAAATTTTGGATTTCAAACCCTTTACAACCAATAAGTACAGATAATACGCTGGAGCTAGGAGAGAGAGCTAAACAGTATATGCCAAACAGTCATAATTTCATAACAATATCAGCTTGTATATATCCGGTTTTTTATCATGTACCTAGAGCTCTACTTCTCATATAAACCTATATACATAACAGAGCGGGCAGAGGTCTAATATATGAAAAACAGTTTACCTTAAGTGTATATAACTGCAAGTCACGTCAGATCCAGAATTATTTAAACAGTTAATGTGTACTTTGAGGAACTCAGGGAATAAAATGGCCAAAAAGAGGAGCATGTGTGTGACAAAGAATGCATAGCGTTAAGCAAACAGCAATATTATTAATGCAAGGGTTTTATAGCTGTTTTTTGTTTTTTGCTTATTTGTTTTTTTTAAAAAACTCCCCCATACAGACATCGTGAGAAGAAAGCAAATAACAACTTACTGATTCACAGTTAATGAGAGTGAGGATTCTAATTTAGCTAGGAGGCCCTGTAGGTGTATGTAAAAGAATACCCCATGCGATACCGGGGGTGCAGGGAGCAGCTATTGCTGTGAAAATGTGTTAATGTGCTCGACCAAATTTACACAGTGTTAGTGGGGCATGAGGATACATATGTAAGAGATAGGGAACCAGAAATACATTATCGAGAGGAGAACAGCAGAACTGAAAAGATATAAATGGCAAACAAGACGTTACACCCGCTAATTCTAATATGTACAAGAAATGTTTTAAAATAGTGAAATAGTTAAAATAATTAAGTGGGACAGTTGAGCAGTGTATATCTGTCGTTCAAAGTACGGGCATAAAGTCAGCTTATATACACCAGGTTTTTACCCCGCACCCAGTCCTGATCCAGTCTTGCAAAAATAGCAGGGATGCTTCCCAGCTTCCATCCAGCATAACAGTCTCAAGGGTGAGTCTCGTATCTGGGAATTCAGTTCTCCCTCAGCCCACTCCGTGTCGGTGATCTTGCGAGTGGCTCGTTCGGGTGAGGAACCCTAAGTATAGGAAGCACACTTTCTGTGAATGTAGCCCTTGCAAGCGTCCTATTTCTGTAAGGTCCCAGTCTCTCTGGGTAATTAGAGGCTTACTGCTACCTATTTGTCCTCCCGCGCCGGTCACAGCCAGCGGAGGATGGACAAGAGGTAATAAGCTGGGATTGCCAAATAAGATAGGTCTGATCTTGAACTCATCCCCCATTATTACTTGAAGAGCGGTTTCTTCTGTGATCGCATAGAGCTCCACTACCGGCCTGCTACATGCGGTTTCGATCTGCAGCTCAGGTTGCAATTTCTGCTGGGCAACCATTTTAATGTGAGGGTTGAAAATCTCCTCGCTAGTCAGGTCTGACCAGGAGGACATAGTTTCTTCGCCGCTTTCAGCTAGGGAAACCGCTGTAGTTAAAGGACCCAGGAGAAGTCCACATAACTCTTCCTCTAGGCTCCGGAAATAATCCTCAATGTGCTGCGTCATCTCTCTTTCCCATTTATTTAGGGCCTCCATTATGTAAACGATACCTCGTTTGTACAGTTTCTCCTCACATACATCCACAGGTGAAAGAATTATCCTGATAAATGGTTCCCTTCTTTGGTAGAACGGGCAGTCAACTGAGGACTGCTATACCCCGGGTTACGGGGGGGGGGGGTTGAACCTTGCTGTAGGCCACCTCCCAAGGACTCAACGGGCCAGATCTGGTTCCTATAGGTCATATATTCTGCAAATTTAGTATAGATAGGTACTGCGCTTCTCTGTCCAGTCCAGGGTGAGACGGGTGCTATTGTATTTTGCAGATTTACTGCTTAAATTGGCGGATTAAGCAGATCACTTTAGGAGCAACAGATATTGCGACCTAACATGGCCGCTGCCTAGCCACTCCCCCTCATTATTATTTTTTACACACATATTTATTTGCCTTTAAGAAACTAAGCGCCCCCTATTTTATGATTATTCTATAATCATTCAATCTAACTTGTAATCTTGTCCCTAGTATATAAAAAAGTGAAAGGAAGGGGCGGAGCCAAGCCACGAATGGAGATGGCTGCTTGCTGAAAAAGCTCCGTTGTCCCTGTTGTTCTTACAATAAAACAAATGCACTAATTAGCACTTATTACCCTATATCTAGCACTTGCTGTTACACCCAACAGATCCCTCTGACAGAGAAACTATTTTTCGCCTGCAGACCGGGAGAGCCGGTGTTCTATTACCCACGCACCCGATCGCGGCCTAAAGATCCTGCCCAGAAGAGTGGGGAACAGCACTTACAGGCTCGGATGTTGGCGGTCTGTCATCCCCTCTTACCATCTCACCGCTGCTGCTGACCCGCATAAAGCCGCTCAGAGATCATAGACTCGGCTAAGAGTCCCGCGGCTGGAGGTAAAAGTCGCGACGGCGACACAGTCTGACATCCAATATAGAGAGAGGGCAGCGGAGTATCGAAGAGGCCCTCCGAGGATCACGACTACTAGATAACCCCGGTCATTGTGAGTACCCGTGACGGAGGGGGCAGAAGGTAATAGCCTTAAAATACAGACCGGCAAAGGAGATCCAAGCTCTGGCCGCAGGGGGACCCTTCTAGAACCCATCCCCACATAAGGTAGCAGCCTGGGCCCTCGGTCACGCTGATAGAGTGGTGGGGCACGCTGAATCACCCTTCCCTGACTAATGATTGGGCTGACAGAGGGAATAACTTTCTGAGGTTAGCAGTGATCGGAGCCCTTGTTGAAAGCTCACGCAGATTCCTCAGATTAGGGCCGCACTAGGCCTGGAGCCTGTATCTAATATAGCATATACCACCTGTGGCTCACAGCGCCAGAAGTTCCAGTGAGTGGCAGACAGAAGCCATAAGCCTTACCTGGGAGAGTAACCCAGTGCTCCTGAGGGGGCCTATAATTAACTAAATAAAATAGTTATATATCCCCCACAGACTTTTCTTTTATACCGGAAGCCCTCTAACACAATTTCAAAGTTACTGTTTGGTCCTACACCTGCCCTAGATATCAGAAAACATATAGCTTTATTAGGCACATTGCAGCTTCTACCGCAGTATACAGAACCTACAATTGATAGCAGCTACAGGAGCTGCCACTGAGCTGAGGTGATGACCAGTAAAAGAAATTCTAAACCTGCTAAAAGTACCCAGTCTTCCATGATGGAGAACTATTTAATTGCTGCAGACCCGGTTACCTCAGCCACTAGGCCTGATTCACATACTATAGCGGCCACAGCACAAGTCCATTGCTCTGAGCCTGTTACTGGACAGCAAAATTTTGTAACAAAAGAGGATATCAGACATCTCTCCTCAAAGGATGATATAAAGGAGGCTATGAAAGACTTTAAGTCCATGTTCGGTGAGCTGAAGAAAGAAATAGCAGCAGTTGATCACAGAGTCATTCAAATTGAAGAGAAACATGAAGCTCTCAACTCAGACCTCCAGCTCCAGGCCAGCTTTATTCAGGCTCAGGAAAGCACAGTACTCACGCTAATGGACCGTATAGAGGACTTAGAAAATAGAAGCCGCAGAAATAACTTGAGATTGAGGGGAGTCCCGGAAACGGTTGAACCCCCAACCATCCAGGCCTACATACAAGACTTTGTCAAACACCTTAGGAATACGGAGGCAGGCCCGGAAATCCCGATAGAGAGGGCACACAGGGCCTTGCGCCCTAAACCACCAAACAGGGCCCCTCCCAGGGACATAATATTAAAATTACTATCTTTCAAGGACAAAGAAGACATTCTTCGGATGGCCAGAGCAAAGCAGCTAATAGAATTTAGGGGGTCTGAAATACAGGTATACTCCGATTTATGTCCAGCCACCCTACAGAAAAGAAGGGACCTCCGATTCATCACTTCCAAGCTGAAGGACAAAAATATCCCCTATAGATGGGGTTTCCCTACTTGTATCATTGTGTCAAGGAACAACACGACACATGTTTTCAGAAACATAGAGGATCTGCCTTCATTTAATCAAGCCTTAGGGCTCCACATACAACCGCCACAGAGGAGGCCGGGGGCCCCAGCGGACCAAGCTGATGAGGAGATCCAACATCTTCCTGGCTGATTCAAGATCTCTTAATGTGAAATTCCTTACTTGGACTTGAAGTCAGGTTTGATCTCAAATTTCCACTATTGTGACCCATTAGGGATAGATCTGGACACTGACAAGAGTCTGTTCCTTTTAGGTTTGGACAATTACTTTGTTTAAGCATATTTGTTTCATATAAGTTATTTTATAGTTAAAGGTTAATCTTATTGGGATTGTAGCACATGACACCAACGAGGACTCATTTTAAAGTGAGGTGGGGGGATGTCATAGATACACCACAGACCAGGTTACATTTTGCTGATAGGCGATAAGGGTATATTGTCTGAGCCATTGGGGATTATAGCAGAGTATACAAGCCCATATACAACCATAGACCCCTGCCCCCCAAATATAGATATATAGAAACATGAGATTATGTGATTGGGTCACAACAAAGTGTGGAAGTTAAATTCCACAAGAGCCCAGGGTTCCTCACTATATCTTATTTTGTGCTAGTTTTCTTTCTTTATTATTATTATAGCCTAGTTTAGAAAAACGGGTATAGAAGAACTGATTAAGGCATAACCTGCAGAATGTATTTGTTTAATGTTTAATGTTTAAAAGTCCATAGGTATAGTAAGAACACAGGGAACACTTTCCCTAATTGGTAAGTTTATTTACTTAGATTACACTCGAATCTTAGATCGAGTAAGAATTGTGCTTTACATGCTCAAAGATTGTAAATTGCTGTTTGTATAATTGCAATAGTTTGATTCCACTTAGCGATATTATATTGTACTTTCAGGCAATTCCCTTCTTCGACTCTTCTCTTTTCCTTTCTCACCCTCCTTTCCTTCTTCAGCCTTCTTAGCTTCTTTCTACTCTCTCCCCCCCTTTTTTATTTTCCCTCTTGCTCTTTTCCTATCCCTCACTTGTCTTCTCCCACCTCTCCCTCCTCCTCCCCTCCCCCCCTTTTTTTTTTTTTTTTTTTTTTTCTCTCTTCCTCAGGTAACATGGCACGCCTACGGCCTGCGGCTGAGCACCAGCCCACTGGGTTGATTTCTATCAACGTTAAAGGTATTAATAGCCCAGGTAAGCGCTCCATAGTGTTAAGGGACTTACATAGAATGGGGGGGGATGTCATCTTCTTACAGGAGACCCATTTTTCTGCTGCTCATGAGCCTAAATGGTTTAGCCATCACTATCCCATAGCCTATTTTGCGTCAGGTCCTAAGAAGCAAAACGGGGTGGGTATCCTAATCAATTCAAAAACCCCCTTTCAGCTCCATGAGTCATATCACGACCCTGAGGGTAGGTACATCATCCTCACAGGGTTACTATGTGGCACACTTGTCACACTCGCCAATATTTACTGCCCCAATCAAGCTCAACACCTTTTTCTCCATAAAATAACACATAAAGTATTGGAAGTGCAGCGTGGCATTTTGTTTATGGGAGGTGACCTAAACGCATCTTTAAACCCAGCATTAGACACCTCGAACGGACTCTCCAGTGTCCCCCACAGGAACCTTAAACGTGTGATCTCCTCATTGAGAGAATTAGCATTACATGACATTTGGCGTGTACACCACCCCACCACAAAGGATTTTACATTCTATTCCCACCCACACAGGAAGTATTCTAGAATAGACTACCTACTCACAGACTCAGCAGGCCTTACCATAACAACAAGCAGTAATATACACAGTATCACATGGTCCGATCATGCGCCAGTCAGTTGTACCATCATGTGGCCGGATGTGCCAGTCACGCCCTACATTTGGAGGCTGGATGACACATTATTGGAAGATAAGGTCTTTAGGCTGGAGATCGAAAGGGCTTTAGCAGAGTACTTCCGTATACATGCAGATACTGAGTCTCAGGACACAGCTATCTGGGAAGCCCATAAATGTACAATTAGAGGTCTCTTGATTAAGCAAAGGGCTAAGCTGACGAAGCAGAGAAAAACTCAGTATCAAGCCCTGTTGTCCAGGGTTGAAATCAATGAGCGTGAGCACAAGCTACACCCCGCAGATGAGAAACTTGGGAGAGAGTTGGATTGCGCTAGGTCAGCCTTACTTGAGTTCCTCCAGGAGGACTACCAAAAAAAGGCGCTGTTCTTAAAACAGCGTTACTTTGAACAAGGAGACAAAGCCGGGAGGTTGCTGGCTAGAGCAATCTCACGCAACCGAACAAAACATTATGTCCACCGATTGGTGAATGGGGAGGGGATTCCCAAGGAGGATGGGAAATCAATAGCAGAATCTTTTAGTGAATATTATAGGTCTCTCTATAATATTCAACCACGGGCGGAGGAGGTTGAGATGATCCTTCCTCCATCCGAAAGGGCGCAGAGGATAAAACAATATCTGCTGAACGCAGATTTACCTAAACTAACTGAGCAGGACTCGGAGGCCCTTGAGTCCCCAATCACACTAGTAGAAATCAAACAGGCCATAAAGGACCTTACCATAGGTAAAAGTCCGGGACCGGACGGCTATGGAACCAAGTACTACAAACTCTTTGCCGATATTCTGGCCCCAGAGATGCAGAAACTGTTTAATACCTTGTCAGAGACCCCCCTGTTGCCCCATACCATGTTGGAGGCACACATAGTGGTGATCCCCAAGCCAGGGAAAGCAGAGGACAGACCGGAAAACTACCGTCCTATATCCCTCCTAAATTCAGACGTTAAGATTCTGGCCAGAGTCATCGCCAACCGTCTAAACAAATTCCTCCCACAGCTAATTTCTACTGACCAGGTGGGATTTATTCCTGGACGGGAGGCTAGGGATAACACCCTAAGAGTTATACAGTTAATTTCGTATGCCCATAATAATAAGATCCCAATGGCGGTTGTATCAACCGACGCTGAAAAAGCGTTTGACCGGATTGACTGGTCATTCATGCAACAAACATTGGATAAGTTTGGCTTTGGGCCCAAATTTATCAATAGAATTATGTCACTGTACTCTGCACCGAACGCGAAAGTTAGGGTGAATAGAACTCTGTCTAGCACCTTCCCGATTAAAAACGGGACAAGACAAGGCTGCCCCCTTTCCCCCCTCCTATTTGCCCTTACGATAGAAGTACTGGCCAGTAAAATCAGGGCACATCCACAAATCAAGGGATTGTCTATTGGAGGCTCAGAACACAAACTCGCGATGTACGCGGACGATATATTCTTGACGATCACTGATCCCGGCCGATCTCTACCGATCGCCCTGGATGAACTCACAAAGTTCGGCAATGTGTCGAATTTCCTGCTTAACCCCTCCAAATCTGAGATATTAAACATCTCTGTCCCTCATGAGGAGTTTGAGGCCCTGAGTCGGGATTGTCCGATAAAAATAGCACACCATACCTTAAAATACTTAGGTATCTCAATTACAGCGAATATAAAAGACATAACAGAGATCAATTATAAGCGTATCAGGGACGAGGTCCTGCAGGATCTGGCAAATTGGAAGAATAAAACCGTCTCTTGGTTGGGTCGGGTGGGGGTGGTTAAAATGAATGTTCTGCCCAGGGTCCTCTACATCCTCCAGACTATTCCTTTAACATCAGCCTCACATTATCTGCACCAAATACAGTCAGCCGTGGAGTCATACATATGGAATGGCTGCAGACCCAGGATAAGGAAAAAAACTATTTATATGCCTATGGATAGAGGGGGCCTAGGTGTCCCTGATCTGCGGGTCTATCAAAGGGCTATATCTCTCCAAAGAATAGTGGAGTGGTGCCAAAACTCACTGCAAAAGGCATGGATCCATCTGGATAATGCTATCTTACAGAGGGGTAATACAGGGTCCCTGGCGTGGATTTCCCCTAATAACAGACCAATCATTATCAAAAAATACCCACTACTGGACTGCGCGTTCTTGGGATGGGATAGATTAATTAATAAGGAGTCTGGACTGTCTTCCTTTGACTCCCCCGTCATGCCGTTAAGAGAGAACCCTGATGTGGGAGTTGAGACAGGCCCATACTTCCCAGACAATTTATATAACCTAAAGGACGCAGCAATCCTCAATATCCTCCATCAGGATAAGATGAAAACTAGGCCAGAACTGATTGAATGGGATGGCGCTCTATTCTCATCGTGGTTTAGGGAGGCTCAAGTTAGACACTACTTTAGTACACATAAGAATAGGTCTGCCCTGACCAGAAGTAGGACACCCTTTGAGATGCTTTGCACCATGTCACACACCCCAACACACCTGATTTTGCAGATTTACAAACTCTTGATCATAGGTAACAAGACCCCCCTCCCAACTTACACTCAGGCCTGGCAGGAAGACCTGAGACAAGAAATCACTGATAAAGAGTGGTTAAAGATATTCGAGAGGGCAAGGAGGGCATCTGTCTCAGCTAAAATACAAGAATCACATTATAAATTACTAAGCAGATGGTACCTCACCCCCCAGAGACTCAAAAAAATATACCCACAGACCGGTGGGGGATGCTGGAGAGGATGTGGAGAGGAAGGCACCCTCATTCATATCTGGTGGTCGTGCCCATACATAAAAACTTACTGGGATACGACGCTGGGGGAAATGAGCAGAATACTTGGGGTTATTATCCCCCCAAGTCCTAATTATCTTATCTATCACCACCTGCCCAAGATCATAGGGGAGGATAAGTACTTGCTTCTCCTATTAATGATGAACGCTGCAAAGGGTCTCATCCCCTTATACTGGACAAAGCAAAACACTCCAAATATGTTGGAATGGAAGGCTAAGGTGGGAGAGCTATTGAGGTTAGAGAGGTATCATTATTTAAGAATCGGTAAGCTTAGCACTCACGAAATGATGTTGCTGACTTGGGAGGGTCGCGGACTGTAACTCAGTGGGCAACGGCTGTTTGTTGTATATTATTCCCTTTTTTTTTTTTTTTTTTTTCCCCCATTTCCTCTCCCTTCCTTAGTCACTCGACACTTTTCACTTCCTCCCTATTCTCTTACTATTTTTCTAATCTGGTTGACTTTCTACTTCTGCATCTGCAGAAGAGCAAATATCAGGTAACAAGATACTCTCGGTAATGTAATAAATAAATCCGAGAGCCTGTTAAATATTTTCTTCTCTATAACGCCTGATAGAGTATAGATCTTTCAAAGCTTATAGATTTAATTTTAGGAAAAATGCTCATAGGTACAGTAAAAGATTCAATGTCAATCACTTAACGGTACGCTATCAAAGATATGATGTAAAAGAAAAGATAAGCTACAACTGATGTGCATAATTGTTATTGATACTATGTTGTAATGTTTTCCATATGCATATATTCATTGTCAAATCTTTTACCAATAAAGCTTTATTTTGAAAATTTAAAAAAGTGAAAGGAAAATGTTTATTTAAAGTAAAATGACACCACTTACTTATACGTCATAATATCTTATACCTTATTTTATTTATTTATTTTTTTAAATATTTTTTTTTATTGAGGGAATTTACACTTACAAATACACAAAAACAGTTTGCCCCAACAAGGACATGATACATAGCATATAATAAGACAATTATTGTGGACATATACAAATGTAAAAGAACATATTTAGAGATAAATCTCTTATCAAAATTCACATAGTGTTCTCAAGTTGAAATATACATCAAATGAATAAAAGTTGGAGAGCAAACTCAAAATCACCCTCTTTTCCCTCGAAGATAGCTGAAGCCACTTTTGGACCTCTATGAATTAAGCGTACTACTTAGAGGGCTTTTAGGAGGCACAGGCCCAATCAAGGCCTACGCTGATAGACTCCTTCCTATGACAACTAGGACCCTAGAAAGGTCAGAGAGACTGAGAATAATATTGAAAGAGATGATAGAATCAAGTATAATAACATTAAATATTCCAATATCTAACACTGTGTCAGAGAAACGAACTGCAGGGACTGCGTCTCATATAAGCTTAAATACTAATATATAAAGGAGTGTAGTTGCTCACAAGAATACGAATAGAATTGAGACATTGAGACTAAAAAAAGACAAAAACTAGAAGTTGCAGGCTCAAAAAGGATTATAATTTTGTAAAAAATAGGAAGCTGACTGGGCTACAAACTCTGTAATCACCTGGGAGTGATTAAGTACTTATACCACCGTGGTGGGCAGTTAGCGAAAATGTTACTAAATAAATTTAGTTAAAAACTAGTAATCTTAGCATGCCTGGCTGTATTATGCCAGCTAAGAAAGAGATGGGGGAAGGGGGGAGAGGGGGGGGGGGGGAAAGGGGGAGAGGGGGGAGGGGGGGCGGATCCAAGACACATAATGAAGTCCCATTCTTTGAAGAGACCATGCTGCCCAAGTAATATCTGAAAGTAATCACTCTCTTCCCAACAACACATATTATCAGGAGGGGGCTGCAATGATATGAGGGGAATCGACTGTTCACGATATATAAATAGAAATAAGATTAGGAAAGATCAAGGGGCAGACAATAGTAATTTTGCAAGTACAAGAAACATAACAGTTACATATTTAGATCCAAAGGTGGCCAAATAATCAAAGAGGATAGAGGATCTCACATCTCCATCTAACTAACAGATATTAATATTGCTGGGGCCACAAAGCAAAATGTTCACAAGATTTAGTCTGTAAATTCAGAATTCAGACCTAACGGTCATCATGTAGGATTATAAGTACAGGGCAAAGGCATCCTGCTGAACATGTCGGTTGCTGCAGAAATGACAGCCTCAGTAGGAACACTCAGCCCACACCGGTCTTCACACAAAGTTGTCCCACTGAATCAACAGAGAGATCCAAAGTTCTCCAGCATAATATGTGCACCAGATGTAGCCCTAGACAGTTATTCATGCTAAGGTCGGATTGACTCCTATATGCACTCTCCTGAAGTGTAGCGGCACAATAGTAGGAGCTCCCGCACTCCCCCCGGGGCATTTGGATTAAGAGATCTATCTTGCACCGGGCCGCAGGGAATCCACAAGCCTCTGATTCTGCGATGTGCACTGAGATAGCCGGGGGTTGAATGTTATCCTCCTGGGAATCACTGTACTGTGTGCACAAACTGCATGGGATGCCACCTCCGGGTCTTCAGTAGCAACTTCTGCGTGGGTATCCGCCATGATAGATAGGAGGCGGTCAAACCTTTGGCACATCCTGCCATCAAAATCCTCAAGCCAATTTTGCAGTGTCGCAAACAGTCCCTCCATGTTCCCAGAGGCCCCACACTCCAGCAGGCACTGCTACGCAAAGCCAGCTCAGGGCTAGGCCTCAATCCGTCGCTCCTCTCCGGTGCTTTAAACCCTCTTACACATTGCCAGTTAGTTCCTCAGCTATTGCAGGGCTCATTTAAAGTGTTTACATCTCCTTTGATGTGAGTAAAGCGTTATAATTCAACTATAATATATATTATTAGCTGGAGCTCCAGCACTATACGTCTGCTCAAGTGGAATGCTGGCTCCACCCCCCTTATTTTATTTTTTTACATATCTGAATTGCTGTAGTACAGTTTAGTATAGCATTACCTTGTACAAAGTCGGTGCACTAAGTAAAGAAGCCTGCACACAATATAGTTTTAATAGTGGGGCCAATTTATCAAAGGTCTTGCAGACCTGATCCGACAGTGTGGATCAGGTCCGCAAGACATCACTGAATGTGAAGAACAATAAGCTCTACGTATTCAGCATTGCACCAGCAGCTCACAAGAGCTGCTGGTGCAACACCGCCCCCTGCAGACTCACAGCCAATCGTCCGCCAGCAGGGAGGTGTCAATCAACCCGATCGTACTCGATCGGGTTGAATTGTGGCGATGTCTGTCCGCCTGCTCAAAGCAGGTGGACAGGGTTATGGCGCAGCGGTCTTTAGACTCGGCAGAAACACAGGCCCACAAGCTCCATTCGGAGCTTAATAAATGGGCCCTAAATGTTCAATGACATAGTTTAATAAGGTGTATTAATTAATACTTTAACAAAATAGTGCACAAATAGAGAAACGTAACATTTTCCATATCTTGTTTCACAGTATTAAAGAGTTCTTGAATTAGTTTTTTATTTGATTTAAAGGGACACTGAACTCAATTTTTTTCCCCGCAACTTTCTAATTTACTCCTATTATCATTTTTCTTCGTTCTCTTGCTATCTTTATTTGAAAAAGAAGGCATCTAAGCTTTTTTGGTTCAGGACTTTTGACAGCACTTTTTTATTGGTGAATTAATTTATCAGCAAGAACAACCCAAGTTGTTCAGCAAAAATGGGCCGGCATCTAAACATACATTCTTGCATTTCAAATAAAGATACCAAGAGAATGAAGAAAATGTAATAATAGGAGTAAATTAGAAAGTTGCTTAAAATGTCATGCTCTATCTGACTCACGAAAGAAAAAATGTGGGTTCAGTGTCCCTTTAAGCATAGTAAAGCAGAGATTCCAAACATCCCTAGTAAGGATTATACTAATAAATATTAATATTTCAATAATAATTAGGGGCCAGAAAACAAGTGCAACATGTCGGGTTGCACTCATATTACAAGTTGAAAGTAAACTGTTTTCATTTGCGCTAATCCGACGAACATACAAGCTGAACTTACAATATCGCTCATGAGATAACGTATTCCCCTGTAGACAATGGACGAGAAAAAGTGGAAGAAACCTAACACACTGCTCGCAAACAAACCCAATTGCATATTCTCAAGTGTGCTAACCCGACATAAATATATGAATATTTCACGTTTCAATGTTCTTCATATAGCAGACTATGTTCTATTTATTCAGAAATACATATTTCTATACATATCTGATGGTATTTTGGTACAATATATGTTAATACCTGTACATAAATTATTTTACATAGGTATATATATATATATATATATATATATATATATATATATATATATATATATATATATGTGTGTGTGTATATACATATTTATGTGTTTATATGTCTATATTCGTCTGTAAATACACACAGTATATACACATATAAAAACATTAATACATATTTACACACACACACATATATATATATATATATATATATATATATGTATGTACATATTCATGTGTTTATATGTCTATATTCGTCTGTAAATACACACAGTATATACACATATAAAAACATTAATACATATTTACACACACACACATATATATATATATATATATATATATATGTGTGTATGTACATATTTATGTGTTTATATGTCTATATTCGTCTGTAAATACACACAGTATATACACATATAAAAACATTAATACATATTTACACACATATATATATATATATATATATATATATATATATATATATATATATATATATGTGTGTATGTACATATTTATGTGTTTATATGTCTATATTCGTATGTAAATACACACAGTATATACACATATAAAAACATTAATACATATTTACACACACACACACACATATATATATATATATATATATGTGTGTGTATGTACATATTTATGTGTTTATATGTCTATATTCGTCTGTAAATACACACAGTATATACACATATAAAAACATTAATACATATTTACACACACACATATATATATATATATATATATATATATATATATATATATATATATATATATATATATGTGTGTGTGTATGTACATATTTATGTGTTTATATGTCTATATTCGTCTGTAAATACACACAGTATATACACATATAAAAACATTAATACATATTTACACACATTTAAATAATATTACCAACCCTATGGTTAAGATTAATAATGTTGACTTGAGTTTCAGTTAGGGTTAATGACAGGGACCTGTGGTTAGGGTTGAGGTGAGGGTAAATTGCATCCAGTGAAGTTTGAGCAGGATGTTTTACATTTGGGTTAATAATATATTTTAATTGAATTGTAGCTTTTGATGCAACTAGTATAAGCACTTTACCTAGGGGGGTATATTTAACATGCAGCGGTTGCTGCAATATACCCCCCGAAGTTTCCGGCTCGCCGGAAACCTAAGTTAAAGGGACATGAAACCCACATTTTTTCTTTCATGATTCGGAAAGAGCATGCAATTTTAAACAAAAATCCAATTTATTTCTATTATTTAATTTGCTTCCTGCTATTATTATGCTTTGCTGAAATGTTTATCTAGGTAAGCTCAGGAGCAGCAAATAACCTAGGTTCTAGCTGCTAATTGGTGGCTGCATATATATACCAACTGTCATTGACTCACCCATGTGTTCAGTTAGAAATCAGTAGTGTATTGCTGCTCCTTCAACAAATTATAACAAGAGAATGAATCAAATGTGATAATAGAAGTAAATTGGAAAGTTGTTTAAAATTGTATGTTCTACCTAAATCATGAAAGAACATTTTTGGGTTTCATGTCCCTTTAAGAAGCAGCAGTTGTTACCTTTTAGATGGCAGACTGAGTGCAAACATCCTGATCCGATAGGATCGGGATGATTGACACCCCCTGCCAGTGGCCGATTGGCCAGGAATGTGCAGTGGGCAGCATTGCACAAGAAATGTTTGTGCTATGTTAAATGCTGACAGCGTATGCTGTCTGCATTTAGCGATGCTGGGCGGACATTATTCGCTGCAGCAAATTATGTCCGCCCGGCATTTGTTAAAGCCAGGGTGACCATATTGCCGCTTTAAAAAGGGACACATATGAAAAAAATGCTGAGAAGCGCATATCAACGTAGAAATCTTAGCACAAACTTACTTCACCACCTCCATAGGAGGCAAAGTTTGTAAAACTGAATTGTGGGTGTGGTGAGGGGTGTATTTATAGGCATTTTGAGGTTTGGGAAACTTTGCCCCACCTGGTAGAATTGTATATCCCATATGTCACTAGCTCATGGACTCTTGCCAATTATATGAAAGAAAATACATGTCAGGGTTCTTATATTGGAACATTATTCAAAACATTCCTTTAAACAGCCATGACATATGTATTTTTCATGTGTCCCTTTTTAAAGCGGCAATATGCTCAACATAACTTTATCTTAAGTAAAAAAAAAATAAAGTGCAAAAGATGGCTTTGCATAATATCAGGTCATGGGAAATTTGCTGCAGGATTAAGACCTAGCCCAGAATTATTTGTCTTTAATGTAAAAAAAAAAATTGCCAAAATGATGCTCTTTAGTTCTGCATATATTATTCATTTTATCTTATACCATTCATTTAGTAAAGTCGTTAAGATGTCATAGGCATTTAAAATTGAATCAAGAATGTAATATTAATTTCAGAAATACATTGGAAGAGCCAAAAAAGTATAAAAGGTTAAGAATCACTGATCAGAGCTACAGTAATTATTTTACATGGCTAAATTCTCTGATTCTTCACTGCTAATATTTTCAAAGAGTACATTTTTAGTGAATTAGAAAACTGTACAAGGGTAACACCTTGTTACAATATCTTAAAATAGCTATTCATCGGGTTGATATTTATGCAGGATTGCTTTTTATTTATGCTGGGATTCCTCAGAAAAATATACATTTAAGTAGTAAAAACACAGCAGTGATGAGGTGGTAGGACACCAGGAGGTATAATCCTCTTTAAATATTTATTTTTTCATTTGCTTATAAAATATTTACTGCTGAGTTGGTGGTTTCCTACATCCTTGACAGGAGTGATTAAGAGACGCATTCTTTTTTCTATGTAAGTTGTTAAGATGGTATAATATCCCTCTAGTGGTGTGTTCAGATATTGCATCTATTTTAAAAAGAATAATTTCAAACCAGTGCATTATTATATTAAATGTAATTGAAAACACATCCTGCTTTTGTGTAAAAAGTGTGCTTTGTCTCATACTATCTAGAAAGGCCAAAAAGCAAATGTTGCACCCTGCAAATGCTGCACATCAACTAGATCGTTTAGAAATTTGCAGCATTTTGAAAACCTGTGTTGCAGAATTTGCTTTTTGCTTTTTATCTAAACACAATTTTTACACATAAGAAAGATATGTTAGATAGATGAATAGATAGATAGATGGATAGATAGAGAGATAGATAGATATGTATAGCTATATATAGGTAAATATAAATAAAAAGATTAATCTTGCAAGCAGCCTGGCGGATGTGTTGTGATGAGAGTGCTCTTTATTTGGTATTTTATATAATTGTATTAGTATATATAATATCAAAAACAGAAGAAAGATAATAAGGGTAGGTGAACCTTATAAAAAGATAGGGAATTCAGCACTCTCCACACATAAAACACCTCAGCAAATTATTATGCCAATAGGAATGCAAGATTAAACAGGTAAAAAGTGTGGAGACCTGATACAAGCATGAAACAGAACTTGAAAAACCAGCATGTGTTCAAAGCACTAACCGTTTATTAATGAACATAAATATAATAAAAATAAAGTAAAGATAAAATTAATAAAAAAATATTAATTTTATTTTTACTTTATTTTTATTATATTTATGTTCATTAATAAACGGTTAGTGCTTTGAACACATGCTGGTTTTTCAAGTTCTGTTTCATGCTTGTATCAGGTCTCCACACTTTTTACCTGTTTAATCTTGCATTCCTATTGGCATAATAATTTGCTGAGGTCTTTTATGTGTGGAGAGTGCTGAATTCCCTATCTTTTTATAAGGTTCACCTACCCTTATTATCTTTCTTCTGTTTTTGATATTATATTAGTATTATAGGGCCTGCACCTTCGTTTCATTATACACATACCATTTGATACTCATTTTTTAGTGGCTCCCTTAAAATTATTTTTGTATATATAGATATATATAAGCGGTCCCACCCCTTGCGCTCTCTCCCTCCCCCTCTCTTTTGCTCTCTCTCTCCCCCCCCTCTCTTTTGCTCTCTCTCCCCTCCTCTTTTGTGCGCTCTCCCCCTCTCTTTTGCGCTCTCTCTTACTCCACCTCTTTTTTCGCTCTCTCTACCCCCTCTCTTTGGCTCTCTCTACCCCCTCTCTTTTGTTCTCCCCTCTCTTTTGCACTTTCCCCTCTCTTTTTGCTCCCTCTCTCCCCCCTCTCTTTTGCTTTCTCTCCCCCTTCTCTTTTGCTCTATCCCCCCTCTCTTTTGTGCTCTCTCTTCCCCCTCTCTTTTGCTCTCTCTTGCCCCTCTCTTTTGTGATCTCTCCCCACTCTCTTTTGCACTCTCTCTCTCCCTCCTCTCTTTTGCGCTCTCTCTCTTCCCCTCTCTTTTGCGTGCTCTCTCTCCCCCCTCTTTTGCGCTCTCTCTTTCCCCCCTCTCTTTTGCGCTCTCTCCCCCCTCTCTTTTGCTCTCTCTCTCCCCCCTCTCTTTTGCACTCTCTCTCCCCCCTCTCTCTCTCCCCCTCTCTTTTGCGCTCTCTCTTTCCCCCTCTCTTTTGCACTCTCTCTCTCCCACCTCTCTTTTGCACTCTCTCTCTCCCCCTCTCTTTTGCGTGCTCTCTCTCCGCCCTCTTTTGCGCTCTCTCTTTCCCCCTCTCTTTTGCTCTCTCTCCCCCTCTCTTTTGCTCTCTCTCTCCCCCCTCTCTTTTGTGCTCTATCTCCCCCCTTCTCTTTTGCTCTCTCTCTCCATCCCTCTCTTTTGCTCTCTATCCCCCTCTCTTTTTCTCTCTCTCTTTCCTCCTCTTATTTTCTCTCTTCCCTCTATTTTGCTCATTCCCATCTCTTTTGCTCTTTCCCCTCTATTTTGCTCTCTCTCCCCCTCTCTTGCTCTTTCCCATCTATTTTGTTCTCTCCCCCTCTCTTTCTATCTCTCTCCCCTTCTCTTTCTATCTCTCTCCCCTCCATCCCTCTCGCGCGCGACCGCACCCGAGCAAAAAATAAAAGCAAAAATGGAAGAGTTACAGTGGGGCAAAAAAATATTTAGTCAGCCATCAATTGTGCAAGTTCTCCCACTTAAGAAGATGAGAGAGGCCTGTAATTTTCGTCATAGGTATACCTCAACTATGAGAGACAAAATGTGGAAACAAATCCAAACAATCACATTGTCTGATTTGGAAAGAATTTGTTTGCATGTTATGGTGGAAAATAAGTATTTGGTCACCTACAAAAAAGCAAGATTTCTGGCTCTCACAGACCTGTATCTTCTTCTTTAAGAGGCTCCTCTGTCCTCCACTCATTACTTGTATTAATGGCACCTGTTTGAACTTGTTATCAGTATGAAAGACACCTGTCCACAACCTCAAACAGTCACACTCCAAACTCCACTATGGTGAAGACCAAAGAGCTGTCAAAGGACACCAGAAACAAATTTGTAGACCTGCACCAGGCTGGGAAGACTGAATCTGCAATAGGCAAGCAGCTTGGTGTGAAGAAATCAACTGTGGGAGCAATAATTAGAAAATGGAAGACATACAAGACCACTGATAATCTCCCTCGATCTGGTGCTCCACGCAAGACCTCACCCCGTGGTGTCAAAATGATCACAAGAACGGTGAGCAAACATCCCAGAACCACACGGGGGGACCTAGTGAATGACCTGCAGAGAGCTGAGACAAACATAACAAAGGCTACCATCAGTAACACACTACGCCGCCAGGGATTGAGATCCTGCAGTGCCAGACTTGTCCCCCTGCTTAAGCCAGTACATGTCCGGGCCCCTCTGAAGTATGCTAGAGAGCATTTGGATGATCCATAAGCAGATTGGGAGAATGTCATATGGTCAGATGAAACCAAAGTAGAACTGTTCGGTAGAAACACAACTCGTCGTGTTTGGAGGAGAGAGAATGCTGAGTTGCAACCACCATAGCTATTGTGAAGCATGGGGGTGGCAACATCATGCTTTGGGGCTGTTTCTCTGCAAAGGGAATGGTATGACTGATCCATGTACATGAAAGAATGAATGGGGCCATGTATCGTGAGATTTTGCGTGCAAACCTCCTTCCATCACCAAGGGCATTGAAGATGAAACATGGCTGGGTCTTTCAGCATGACAATAATCCTAAACACACTGCCCGGGCAACAAAGGAGTGGCTTCGTAAGAAGCATTTCAAGGTCCTGGAGTGGCCTGGCCAGTCTCCAGATCTCAACCCCATAGAAAACCTTTGGAGGGAGTTGAAAGTCTGTGTTGCCCAGCGACATCCCCAAATTATCACTGCTCTAGAGGAGATCTGCATGAAGGAATGGGCCAACATACCAGCAACAGTGTGTGACAACCTTGTGAAGACTTACAGAAAACGTTTGACCTCTGTCATTGCCAACAAAGGATATATAACATAGTATTGAGATTAACTTTTGATATTGACCAAATACTTATTTTCCACCATAATTTGCAAATAAATTCTTTCCAAATCAGACAATGTGATTGTCTGGATTTGTTTCCACATTTTGTCTCTCATAGTTGAGGTATACCTATGATGAAAATTACCTCTCTCATCTTCTTAAGTGGGAGAACTTGCACAATTGGTGGCTGACTAAATACTTTTTTTCCCCACTGTAGTTACCGGATCTGGCCAAATGGGACAAGCCCAGGTACCATGTCAAGGTCTCTCCTAAAACCTGGGTACCTAAACCAGCCAAACAATTCAAGCTCTCAATCAAACAAACTGGGAACAAGGGAAGGGTGCAAAGGCTTATGAAATCACCCTAGACATATACAAAACACGGAAGGGTATATACTTTATTTATGAAGTGCCAAAAAAATTCCACAGCGCTTTCCATGGGTACAATTAATTGAAATAAAACAATGATATAAAACTTGTAAGAGACAAGATAACATTTGACAGACACATACAGGAGGAATTGAGGGCCCTATTCCCATGGGAACGTACAATCCATAATAGATAGGGGGTTGAGAAACAGGAGGTAGGACTACAAGGGTGAGAATCATGTTAATACAGAGTTAGATGAGGGGAAATATTAGGTAAGTGGAAATCATTTATTACTGAGTTGGGAGGTAGGTTTCTCTGTACAAAGGTGTCTTCAGGGAGCATTTAAAAGAAGAAATATTAGGGGAAAGTCTGACATTGAGGGAGAACGTTTAATAGGATAGATGCTGCACAACAAAAAACTGCAGTCTAGTATGGGAAAAGTTGATAGGGGAAAGATGCAAGGAACAGGTCATTATTGGATCTTAGTGGGCAGGCTGGAGTATATTTGTTGATTAGAGAGGATTGTGAGAGCTTTGTATGTAAGGATGATGATTTTGAATTTAATTCTGCTGTGAATGGGGAGCCAATGAAGGGACTCTCAGAGAGGTGCAGCAAAGTGACGAGAAAGGTGGATTAGTCTGGCAGATGCATTTAAGATGGATTGAAAGGGGGTAGACTTATTAACCCCTAATCTGCTGCTCCCAACGTCGCCGCCACCTACCTACACCTATTAACCCCTAATCTACCGCCCCCGACATCACCAACACCTACATAGACTTATTAACCCCTAATCTGCCGCCCCCAATGTTGCCACCACCCACCTACATTTATTAACCCCTAATCTGCTGCCGCCACTATACTAAACTTATTAACCACTAAACCTCTGGCCTCCCACATCACTAACACTAAATACATATATTAACCCCTAAAACTAAGTCTAACCCTAACACTAACACACCTAACTTTAATATAATTAAAATAAATCTAAATTAAAATTACTATTATTACCTAAATAATTCCTATTTAAGACTAAATACTTACCTATAAAATAAACCCTTTGCTAGCTACAATATAACTAATATGTAGCTATCTTAGGTTTTATTTTTATTTTACAGGTAAGTTTGTATTTATTTTAACTAGGTAGACTAGTTAGTAAATAGTTATTAACTATTTACTAGCTACCTAGTTAAAATAAATACAAAGTTAACTGTAAAATAAAACCTAACCTGTCTTACACTAAAACTTAACATTACACTAAATTAAATAAATTAAATTACAAAAAAACATTGATCTAAATTACAAAAAAATAATAAACACTAAATTAGACAAAATAAAAAAGAAATTATCAAATATTTAAACTGATATTTAAATACACCTAATCTAATAGCCCTATCAAAATAAAAAAGCCCCCCCAAAATAACAAAAAACCCTAACCTACACTAAACTGAAAAGGGCATTTGGATGGGCATTGCCCTTAAAAGGCATCCAGTGCGGAGCATCCTCTTCTTTCACTGGCTATTGAAGAATGAAGTTTCCTTTAAATGACATCATCCATGATGGCATCCCTTGAATTCCGATTGGCTGATAAAATTCTATCAGCCAATTGGAATTAAAGGGTAAAAAATCCTATTGTAACAGCCAATAGACTGCAAGCTCAATCCTATTGGCTGATTGGATAGGCCAATAGGATTAAAGCTCAATCCTACTGGCTGATTGCATCAGCCAATAGATTTTTTACCCTTTAATTCCGATTGGCTGATAGAATTCTATCAGCCAATCGGAATTGAAGGGACGCCATCCTGGATGATGTAATTTAAAGGAAACTTCATTCTTCAATAGCCAGCAAAAGAAGAGGATGTTCCGCGCTGGATTTCTTGAAGATGGAGCCGCTCCGTGTCGGAAAGATGAAGATAGAAGATTCCGTCTGGATGAAGACATTTTGCCGCTTGGATGAAGACTTCTCCCGGTTTCGTTGAGGACTTCTTGCTGCTTGGATGAAGACTTCTCCCGGCTGGATGAGGATGGATGTACGGTCTTCAAAAACTGTAAGTGGATCTTCGGGGGTTAGTGTAGGTTTTTTTAAGGGTTTATTGTGTGGGTTTTATTTTTAGATTAGGGACTTTGGGCAATGTAAAAGAGCTAAATGCCCTTTTAAGGGCAATGCCCATCCAAATGCCATTTTAAGGGCAATGGGGAGCTTAGGTTTTTTAGGTAGGTTTTTATTTGGGGAGGTTGGTTGTGTGGGTGGTGGGTTTTACTGTTTGGGGGTTGTTTGTATTTTTTTATACAGGAAAAAGAGCTGATTTCTTTGGGGCAATGCCCCGCAAAAGGCCCTTTTAAGGGACATTGGCAGTTTAGTGTAGGCTAGGTTTTTTTTTTATTTGGGGGGGGGGCTTTTTTATTTTGATAGGGCTATTAGATTAGGTGTAATTAGTTTAAATATTTGATCATTTCTTTTTTATTTTGTGTAATTTAGTTTTTATTATTTTTTGTAACCTACACTTAGATTACAAGTTTTGCGTTATAAGCTATGCGGTGCTAACGTGCAGTTTTCTCTCACCGCTCACTTACCTGCAGCGCTGGTATTACATGTTTTTACAAACCCAGCGTTAAAAGGCAAGAAGTGGGCGTTGAGCAAAATTTTGATCCTTATAGCACTCCAATATCAGCGCTGCTTATGTCAGCGGTGAGCTGGTCGTACGTACTCGTGCATGATTTCCCCATATGAATCAACGGGGAGAGCTGGCTGAGAACAAGTCTAACACCTGCAAAAAAGCAGCGTAAATCTCAGTAACGCAGCCCCATTGATTCCTATGGGGAAATAAAAGTTATGTTTACACCTAACACCTTAACATGAACCCTGAGTCTAAACACCCCTAATCTTACACTTATGAACCCCTAATCTGCTGCCCCCGACATCGCCGACACCTGCATTATATTTATTAACCCCTAATCTGCCGCTCCGCACACCGTCGCCACCTACATTATACTTATGAACCCCTAATCTGCTGCCCCCAACATCGCCGACAACTACATTATACTTATTAACCCCTAATATGCTGCCCCCAATGTTTCTGCAACCTACCTACACTTATTAACCCCTAATCTGCCGCCCCCAACTTCGCCGCAACTATAATAAACATATTAACCTCCTGCCTCGCAAACATTAGTTAAATATTATTAACCCCTAATCTGCCATCCCTAACATCGCCGCCACCTACATACATTTATTAACCCCTAATCTGCCGCCCCCAACATCACCGTCACTATACTAAATGTATTAACCACTAAACCTAAGTCTATCCCTAACCCTTACACCCCCTAACTTAAATAGTAATTTTTATTTAGATTTATTGTAATTATATCATTACCTAAATAATTCCTATTTAAAACTAAATACTTACCTGTAAAATAAACTGTAAGCTAGCTACAATATAACTAATAGTTACACTATAACTAGCTTAGGGGTTATTTTTCTTTTACAGGCAAGTTTGTATTTATTTTAACTAGGTAGAATAGTTATTAAATAGTTATTAACTATTTAATAACTACCTAGCTAAAATAAATACCAAAGTACCTGTAAAATAAAACCTAACCTAAGTTACAATAACACCTAACACTACAATATAATTAAATAAATTAACTAAATTAACAACAATTAAATTAAATTAAATTAGCTAAAGTACAAAAAATAAGCACTAAATTACAGAAAATAATAAACAAATTACAGATCTTTAAACTAATTACACCTAATCTAATAGCCCTATTAAAATACCCCCCCAATAAAAAAAACCCTAGCCTAAACTAAACTATCAATAGCCCTTAAAAGGGCCTTTTGCAGGGCATTGCCCCAAAGTAATCAGCTCTTTTACCTGTAAAACACAACCAACTCCCCAAATAAAATACTAACTCAAAAAACCTAAGCTCCCCATTGCCCTGAAAAGGGCATTTGTATGAGCATTGCCCTTAATCTAAAAAATAAAACCCATCCAATACACCCTTAAAAAAACCTAACACTAAACCCTGAAGATCGACTTACTGTTCTGAAGACCGGACATCCATCTTCAAGGAAGCGTCAGAAGTCTTCATCCAACTGGGCCGAAGTCCTCAACGAAGTCGGGAGAAGTCTTCATCCAAGCCGGGCGAAGTGGTCCTCCAGACGGGCTGATGTCTTCATCCAGATGGCATCTTCTATCTTCGTCCTTCCGGCGCGGAGCGGGTCCATCTTCAAGACATCCGACGCAGAGCATCCACTTCAAATGAAGTCTTCTTACTGAATGAAGGTTCCTTTAAGTGGCGTCATCCAAGATGGCATCCCTTAGATTCCGATTGGCTGATAGAATTCTACCAGCCAATCGGAATTAAGGTAGAAAAAATCCTATTGGCTGATTGGATCAGCCAATATGATTGAACTTCAATCCTATTGGCTGATCCAATCAGCCAATAGGATTGAGCTTGCATCGTATTGGCTACAACATCATTGTAGTGTAAAACTCCTAACTACTGACTTTAGAATGCGTTACGGATCTTGGAGGTAGATGGTGTACCGCTCACTTTTTGGCCTCACAGGACAGACTCGTAATACCGGCGCTATGGAAGTCCCATAGAAAAAAGGGTTTACAAAGTTTACGTAAGTCGTTTTGCGGTAAGGCCAAAAAAGTGCCCCTAAACCTGCAAGACTCGTAACAGCAGCGGGTGTAAAAAAGCAGCGTTAGGACCTGTTAACGCTGCTTTTTTACTTTAACGCACAACTCGTAATCTAGGTGCTAGTTTTTTTGTAATTTAATTTATTTAATTTTAGTTTAATGTTAGGTTTTAGTGTAAGACAGGTTAGGTTTTGTTTTACAGGTAACTTTGTATTTATTTTAACTACGTAGTTAGTAAATAGTTAATTACTATTTAATAACTAATCTACCTAGTTAAAATAAATACAAATTTACCTGTGAAATAAAATAAAACCTAAGCTAGATACAATATAACTATTAGTTATTTTTAGCTAGCTTAGGTTTTATTTTACAGGTAAGTATGTATTCAGTTTTAAATATGAATTATTTAGGTATTTATTGTTATTTTTATTTGGAATTATTTTAATAATATTAAAGTTAGTGGGTGTTAGGGTTAGGGTTAGACTTAGGGTTAGGTTTAAGCGGTTAATAACTTTAGTATAGTGGCAACAACATTGGGGGCAGCAGATTAGGGGTTAATAATATTTAACTAGTGTTTGCGATGAGGGAGTATGGCGGTTTAGGGGTTAATATGTTTATTATAGTGGCAGCGATGTCCGGACCGGCAGATTAGGGGTTAATAATTTAATTTTAGTGTTTGCAATGTGGGAGGGCCTCGGTTTTGGGGTTAATAGGTAGTTTATGGGCGTTAGTGTACTTTGTGACACTTTAGTTATGAGTTTTATGACTTTCAGATGACGGTACGGATCTTGTAGTTATGGGCTGTACTGCTCACTTTTTGGCCGGACAGGCAAACTCGTAATACCGGCGCTGTGGAAGTCCCATTGAAAAAGGACTTTTTAAAAGGTGCGGTAGTTACATTGTGTGACGGACAAAAAGTGTGCAGTACAGCTATACTTACAAGACTCGTAATAGCAGCAGTAGTGAAAAAGCAGCGTTATGAAGCTTTTTCACCCATAACGCAAAACTCGTAATCTAGCCGATAGACAATTAACATTAACAAAATTCTTACATTATAGGATGCAAAAAATCAAAAGAACATATTTTTAAATGTTAAAAGAACATACAACTCCTGTATGACTAAAATCCATCATGTAGTGCCTGATTGGCTGTCTCTAACAACAGTCATCAATAATACTATAGCAGGATTAGACAGGAGATGATGGACAAATAAATAGTAAGACCCCCTGTACATTATTACAAACAAAGAAGCTTATTAACCAAACAACATATCTCCTTCCCCCATTCCTCCTCCTTTTTTTGGCTCAAAACAGCATGAACAAATTAACTAATTGATTTTGTCAAGCACCATTAGAGGAGAAATATTTTGGAGCTGTGATCAGACTGATATAACTTTATTAATGTCAAAACTTGCCTGCCCGGCTTCGTGACACAATTAACATTGCAAAAGCAGCTTCTTTTAAAAGAAGCGGTCTTGTATGTCTTCCATTTTCTAATTATTGCTCCCACAGTTGATTTCTTCACACCAAGCTGCTTGCCTATTGCAGATTCAGTCTTCCCAGCCTGGTGCAGGTCTACAATTTTGTTTCTGGTGTCCTTCGACAGCTCTTTGGTCTTCACCATAGTGGAGTTTGGAGTGTGACTGTTTGAGGTTGTGGACAGGTGTCTTTCATACTGATAACAAGTTCAAACAGGTGCCATTAATACAAGTAATGAGTGGAGGACAGAGGAGCCTCTTAAAGAAGAAGATACAGGTCTGTGAGAGCCAGAAATATTGCTTGTTTGAAGGTGACCAAATACTTATTTTCCACCATAATTTGCAAATAAATTCTTTCCAAATCAGACAATGTGATTGTCTGGATTTGTTTCCAAATTTTGTCTCTCATAGTTGAGGTATACCTATGATGACAATTACAGGCCTCTCTCATCTTCTTAAGTGGGAAAACTTGCACAATTGGTGGCTGACTAAATACTTTTTTCCCCACTGTATCTCCTTCCCCCATTCCTCCTCCTTTTTTGGCTCAAAACAGCATGAACATATTAACTAATCGATTTTGTCAAGCACCATTAGAGGAGAAATATTTTGGAGCTGTGATCAGACTGATATAACTTTATTAATGTCAAAACTTGCTTGCCCTGCTTCGTGACACAATTAACATTGCAAAAGCAGCTTCTTTTAAAAAATGCTGCCATCTTCTAGCACACAGCCAATTGTGCACAAGCAGGGGCTGTCAATCATCCCAATGTGTTCAGCTAATTTCCAGTAGTTCATTACTGCTAATTCAGTAAAGGATACCAAGAGAATAAGCATATGTGATTATGGAGTAAAATTGGAAACCTGTTTAAAATTGTATGCTCTATGTGTAACATGACAGAAAAAAAAATTCTCATACCTTTAAGGTTCTAACTCAATTGTGAAAGGTAGGGAATTTCCTTGCTTCAGTCCCTCTTAAAGGAAATTCAAAACTCTGAGCTCCTCCTCCTAATAACAAGTAGAAAATGACAGCATTTTTACAATACATTTCCCTTTTTGATTGAAGTCTCCATCCTGCCACTAGTTGCTCCACTTATTTACAAACGTCTACAGCCAATCAAATACTCTAGTGTCCAAGCCACTATTGTCATTGACAGCATGCTCCAGAGTGCTAGTTGCCTTGTAGGAGAGAGATACAGCGCATTACATCCCTTAAGACAAGTATTTAAAAGCACCCTGTATGTGGGGGGAAAACACAGAGATGAAGTTTTATTTTAAATATGGATGATTGCTACATAAACATAAGGGCCATATTACAAGTGGAGCACTAAATATTGCTTTCATGAAAGCAATATTTCCGCTCCACTGTGTAATACCAGCGTACGCTAATGTGCACTGGTATTACAAGTTGTCAGCAATACGAACGCAAGCTTGCATTCGCATTAATGGGAAGCATTGCGCTCACAAGAGCAGGCTTCCATGGGCTCCAATGGGAGCCTCATTCTGATGTCACCAGAGACGGCATCAGGACCTAATCGCAGTGAAGGGGGTAAGTAGCGCAGCGATGGCAGCAAATATAAATATATATGTATATGATTAAATATATACAGTATATATATATATATATATATATATATATATATATATATATATAAAAGCATACACATATATATTTACTGGGAACACAATGTTACCCTAGACTGCAATGTAAAGTCACTTTTCAGTGTCGTTTTTTTTCTAACACCCCACTCCCGCCAACTTTACCCCCAAAATGCTGCCTAGTGCAGTTATTTTATTAAAAAATAAAGATGCTGCTATCTTTATTTTTTAATAAAACGCACCACACTGTATTTTGGGGCACATTTATAAAATTAACCAGAGATCTGATCGCTGGTTAATTTTATAAGCGCTTATTTTTACTGCAAGCTCGCGGTAGCAATAACCAGCCACTTGTAATGACTGGTTAATTATTACATGCCCACATTTGCCCGTTTGCGGGCGCACATAAATTTAGCGATCCACTTGTAATCTAGCCCTTATTGTTTCCCAGCAATGCAGTGTTTCTAGGATATTGAGATATATGTGTATATATATATATATATATATATATATATATATATATATATATATACTGTATACAGTATATATATATATATATATATATATATATATATATATATATATATATATATATATTTATATTTATTAAAGTTAATTAATATTTTAAATATCCTTTTACGTGTACTAGCACCCAGCACTTTCTATATAGTGCTTTCTGACCTGGTATTAATAAGAGGAGTAGGCATAACTAATCAACTCTAGACAATATGTTTCAAAAATTTTACAAAGAAATTCTTGTAAGAATAGAATTGTCTGCTAATTAAGACTTATACAGACCATTTCATCAGAATTTATTTTTTTCTTCCAACTGCCACACTAACTTTAGTTAATAACTATATTTTTTCACATAGAAAACATAAGCTTTAAGTAGAAAAAGGTCATCGCTATAATGTTATGCTTGGATTATTCATTTATCCACTTCAGTGCTAAAAAATCTCAAATAAATCTCAAATAAAGTTCATGTAACCAGACTCTGTTTCAGTTAACATTTTCAAAATTCATAAAAAGCCAAATGTAACAAAATCATGTAGTTGTTAGGCCTGAACATTTACAGTATAAAGTCAATTTCCCCAGAATAAATTAGAAGGATTTTTTTGCCATATTACTAATATTCAGCAAGATTACGAGTTTTGCGTTATGAGCGGCTCGGTGCTAACTTGCAAGTTATTGCCACCGCTCACCTCCCTATAGTGCTGCTATTACAGGTTTTCATAAACCCGGCGTTAGCAGGCAATATTGCAGCGTTGAACAAAATTTAGCTCCATACCGCACTCAAATACCAGCGCTGCTTTGGGCTGGTTTTACGTGCTTGTGCACGATTTCCCCATAGACATCAATGGGGAGAGCCAGCTAAAAAAAAGCCTAACACCTGCAATAAAGGACCGTAAAGCTCCGTAATGCAGCCCCATTGATTCCTATGGGGTAAGAAAAGTTATGTTTACACCTAACACCCTTACATAAACCCAGAGTTTAAACACCCCTAATCTGCTGCCCCCGACATCGCTGCCACCTACAGTACACTTATTAACCCCTAATCTGCCGTCCCCAATGTCGCCGCCACCTACCTACACTTATTAACCCCTAATCTGCTGCCCCCAATGTCCCTGCCACCTACATACACCTACCTACACTTATTAATCACTAATATGCCGCCTCGAATGTCGCCACCACCTACATTACACTTATTAACCCCTAATCTGCCGTCCCCAATGTCGCCGCCACCTACCTACACTTATTAACCCCTAATCTGCTGCCCCCAATGTCCCTGCCACCTACATACACCTACCTACACTTATTAATCGCTAATATGCCGCCTCGAAAGTCGCCACCACCTACATTACACTTATTGACCCCTAATCTGCCGCCCCGACACCGCCACCACCTACCTACACTTATTAACCCCTAATATGCCACCCCCAACATCGCCGCTACTATACTATAGTTATTAACCCCTAAACCTAACCCTAAATCTAACCCTAAACCTAACGTAACCTTAACCCTAACACCCACTAACTTTAACATAATTAAAATAAATCTTAATAAAAATTACAATTAATACCTAAATAATTCCTATTTAAAACTAAATATTTACCTATAAAATAAACCCTAAGATAGCTACAATATAACTAATAGTTACATTGTAGCTATCTTAGGTTTTATTTTTATTTCACATGTAAGTTTTATTTAGTTTAACTAGGTAGACTAGTTAGTAAATAGTTATTAACTATTTACTAGCTACCTAGTTAAAATAAATACAAACTTACCTGTAAAATAAAACCTAACCTGAGTTACACTAACACCTAACCTTACACTAAAATTAAATAAATTACATTAATTTAATACAATTAACTAAATTACAAAAAAAAATAAACACTAAATTACACAAAATAAAAAAGAAATTATCAAATATTTAAACTAATTACACCTAATCTAATAGCCCTATAAAAAAATAGCCCCCCCCAAAAAAAATAATAAAAAAAAATGCCTAAACTAAACTGCCAATAGCCCTTAAAAGGGCCTTTTGCGGGGCATTGCCCCAAAGAAATCAGCTCTTTTACCTGTAAAAAAATACAAACAACCCCCCAACAGTAAAACCCACCACCCACACAACCAAACCCCCCAAATAAAATCCTCTCTATAAAAACCTATGCTCCCCATTACCCTTAAAAGGGCATTTGGAAGGGCATTGCCCTTAAAAGCGCATTTAGCTCTTTTTCCGCCCAAACCCTAAGCTAAAAATAAAAAATAAATAAAAAATAAAAATAAAAAATAAAAATAAAACCCACCCAATAAACCCTTAAAAAACCTAACACTAAACCCCAAAGATCCACTTACAGTTTTTGAAGACCGGACATCCATCCTAAACGATGCCGGGAGAAGTCTTCATCCAAGCGGCGAGAAGTCCTCAACGAAGCCGGGGGAAGTCTTCATCCAAGCAGCAAGAAGTGGTCCTCCAGATGGGCAGTCTTCATTCAGATGGCATCTTCTATCTTCATCCTTCCAACGTGGAGCAGCTCCATCTTCAAGGCATCCGGCCAGGAGCATCCTCTTCTTCTGACGGTTCTTCAAGAATGAAGGTTCCTTTAAGGGACGTCATCCAAGATGGTGTCCCTTGAATTCCGATTGGCTAATCGAATTCTATCAGCCAATTGGAATTAAAGGTGAAAAGTTCCTATTGGCTGATGCAATCAGCCAAGAGGATTGAGCTTGCATTCTATTGGCTGTTCCAATCAGCCAATAGAATGCAAGCTCAATCCTATTGGCTGATTGGATCAGCCAATTGGATTGAAGTGCAATTCTATTTGCTGATTGGATCAGCCAATAGTAATTTTTCACCTTTAATTCCGATTGGCTGATAGAATTCTATCAGCCAATCGGAATTCAAGGGACGCCATCTTCTTGGATGACGTCCCATAAAGGAACCTTCATTCTTGAAGAACCGTCGGAAGAAGAGGATGCCCCGCGCTGGATGTCCTGAAGATAGAGCCGCTCCGCGTCGGAAGGTTGAAGATAGAAGATGCCGTCTGGATGAAGACTTCTGCCCGTCTGGAGGACCACTTCTTGCCGCTTGGATGAAGATTTCTCCTGGCTTCGTTGAGGACTTCTTGCTGCTTGGATGAAGACTTCTCCCGGCTTCATTGAGGATGGATGTCCGGTCTTCAAAAACTGTAACTGGATCTTTGGGGGTTAGTGTTAGGTTTTTTAAGGGTTTATTGGGTGGGTTTTATTTTTATCTTAGGGTTTTGGTTGAAAAAGAGCTAAATGCCATTTTAAGGTCAATGCCCATCCAAATGCCCTTTTCAGGCCAATGGGGAGCTTAGGTTTTTTAGATAGGATTTTATTTGGGAGGTTTGGTTGTGTGGGTAGTGGGTTTTACTGTTGGGGGGTTGTTTGCATTTTTTGTACAGGTAGAAGAGCTGATTTCTTTTGGGCAATACCCCGCAAAAGGCCCTTTTAAGGGCTATTGGCAGTTTAGTTTAGGCTAGGTTTTTTTTATTTTGGGGGGACTTTTTTATTTTGACAGGACTATTAGATTAGGTGTAATTAATTTAAATATTTGATAATCTCTTTATTATTTTGTGTAATTTAGTGTTTGTTTTTTGTAATTTAGTTAATTGTATTTAATTAATGTAATTTATTTAATTGTAGTGTAAGGTTAGGTGTTAGTGTAAGACAGGTTAGGTTTTATTTTACAGGTAAATTTGTATTTATTTTAGCTAGGTAGTTAGTAAATAGTTAATACCTATTTGCTAACTAGTCTACCTAGTTAAAATAAATACAAACTTACCTGTGAAATAAAAATAAAACCTAAGATACTTACAATGTAACTATTAGTTATATTGTAGCTAGCTTAGGGTTTATTTTATAGGTAAGTATTTAGTTTTAAATAGCAATTATTTAGGTATTAATTGTAATTTGTATTTAGATTTATTTTAAATATGTTAAAGTTAGTGGGTGTTAGGGTTAGGGTTAGACTTAGGGTTAGGTTAAGGGGTTAATAACTTTAGTATAGTGGCAGCAATTTTGGGGGCAGCAGATTAGGGGTTAATAACAGTAATGTAGGTTGCGGCGATGTTAGGTACAGCAGATTAGTGGTTAATAATATTTAACTAGTGTTTACGATGCGGGAGTGCGCCGGTTTAAGGGTTAATATGTTTATTATAGTGGCGGCGATGTCGGGAGCGGCAGATTAGGGGTTAATAATTTTATTTTAGTGTTTGCGATGCAGGAGGGCCTCGGTTTAGGGGTTAATAGGTAGGGTGTTAGTGTACTTTTTAGCACTTTAGTTATGAGTTTTATGTTATGGCGTTGTAGCATAAAAGCCATAACTACTGACTTTCAGTTTACGGTATGGATCTTGACGGTATTGACTGTACCACTCACTTTTTGGCCGGACAGGCAAACTGGTTATACCGGCACTGTGGAAGTCCCATTGAAAAAGGACTTTTTGAAAGCTGCGGTAGTTAAGTTGCGTTACGGCCAAAAAAGTGTTCGGTACAGATATACCTGCAAGACTCGTAATACCAGCGGTAGTGAAAAAGAGCCATAACGCTGCTTTTTCACTCATAACGCAAAACTCGTAATCTTGCCGATTGTCTAATACTATCTACTGTCTTATAATTATGATCAGTACAAGGTCATTAATTTAGCATTATCAATTATGAAAAGATATACTACAGGCAAGTGTTTTGCTACTTTGATCTCATGAAGGCATTTCTGTATGGATATAAAATATCAAACATTTCTTTACTAAATTTGTGGTTGTGCCTTGCTATGTCACAGCTGAAATGTTCTTTTATAATTTTATAATTTTATAAAAGAGAATATAATTTTAAACAGCTTTCCATTTTACATCTATTATTTAATTTGCTTCCTTCTCTTGTTATCCTTTTCTGAAAGGTTTATGTAGACAAGCTCAGGAGCAGCAGATAACCTAGGTTCTAGCTGCTGATTGGTGGCTGCATATATATATATATATATATTGATTGTTATTGGCTCACCCATGTGTTCAGTTAGAAACAAGCAGTGCATTGCTGCTCCTTCAACAAATGATACCAAGAGAATGAAACAGATTAGATAATAGAAGGGAATTAGAAAGTTGTTTAAAATTGTATTCTCTATCTGAACCATGAATGAAAAATGTTGGGTTTCATTTCCCTTCAAGGGTTAAAACCACCATTCTACTATTCCCACCTTACTAACCTATCATGAAAAAGAGATGCCCCCTTCTTAAACTCCCAATTTCTTTTAAAGCCTTGCTAGCCCAACAAGACACAAAAAAAACAAAAAAACTTGGAAGGACGACCCTGAACATGGTCAAATTTATTAAATCAAGTACTGTGAAAGATTTTCTATAAATTTAAACTTTCAATAATAACAAAGGTGGCGGCAACCAAGTTTACTAAAACTATAACCCCAATCTCACAGAGGCCAGCATCCCTAAGTGGATTAATGCAAAACACTTGGCAAGCTCCACCCTACAACAATTAGAAACAGAATGCTAGGGCTTGGCTGGGCAGCAGGCCCTTTAGGGGAGACCACCAATCAGGAAAGGGAGGTGTGGGATAAGGGCTACCTCCTTCACAGACTTTTCTTTGACATAGGCCAATTTTAAATTCATATGGACCCACAAACCCTCTACCCATCTCTCGAGAGGAAAATAAACCCCTCTCTAATTCCTTCTAATAGCAGGAGAGCTGATTCCCTGTCAGGGTAGTCCTTTTTTTGCTTTAAGCATATTTAGAAAAAAATTATAATAAACATCTTTACAGTATAATGCATATAAATTACACCTCATAGAGACATGTACTGTATGCCCATAATGCTCAAATGGATTCACCTTTTTTTTTCTTTAAAAACAAATACCACGGATTTCACAAACTCTAAATAAATATATATATATATATATATATATATATATACACAACATGGAAGGGGACTGCACTCTCAGACTGGACTGGGTGCACATCTCATGACCCAGCAACATGCACAGCCCTGGGTGCACAATAGTACTCTCAGGAAGCTGCACTGTCCCCAGAGTCACAGGCAGTTAACCCCAGACAGGTCTGGGTGCAAGAACCATAGGGAAAATTACAAAACAAATTAATACAGCACACAGGTTTTGGAAGAGACCTTGGTGTGGTACCTGGGCTTATCCCATATGGCCAGATACGGTAACTAACTCTTCCATTTTTGCTTTCTCTGTGTGATATATATATATATATATATATATATATATATATATTGTGTGTATATATATATATATATATATATATATATATACTATTGTCACCTCATCACAGCAGGAAATAATTTATTTTCAAAAATAGCCTTAATGAAGCTAAACCATTGTATATTATCCCCTTGAGCCAAATGGATGTAGGGACTGTGTCAAAGAGATCTTTACTCAAAGTTCTGTGTTGGCGTAGTACCAATGTCAAACACTATGGTGCATGCTGCGGTCCCAACTGTCAGCTTTGAAAGCAGAGACTGCTGTAAGGGCAAAAGTCTTCATATGGTAAGGGAGTGCTGATTGTGCTCATTTACCATACAAAGCCAGATCGCCTAATGATACAGACAGTAACACAGATAATTTTACTGTCTGTATCAATGATGCGGTGGAGCTGGTGGGGGTTAAAGAAGGATGCATGTTAGTGGCTCATCGCTGGAAGGGGGTGGGAGAGGGTTTCCTAAACTACAGCAAATGATCACAGCAGAAATTGTGTTCTGGGATTGAGGGAGAATGAAGGTCCTACCCTACAGAACATTTTTAAACTATACAATCATTTGCAGGGGGGAGGTGGGGAGGGTGAGGGGGATCCCTAGACTATAGAAACATAAATAAATAAAATAAAAAAGAAATGTTACTGGCAGCCAGTCTGCCAGAAACAAAGATGGCATTGAAAATGGAGGTAAGGGGGGGGTGCTGTTTGGGAGGGATCATGGAGGTGGGAGTGTGAGGAAAGTTCATTACACTGCAGAAAATATTAAATAATTATAATAATAATAATAATAATAATAATAATAAAACTCTAAACTGCATACTGGCAGCCTGGCTGCCAGTACCTAAGATGATGGTGGCCAGTTGGAGGAGGGAGGGAAAAGAGCTGTTTGGGAGGGATCAGGTAGGGATCAGGGATGTGGTAGGTGTCAGGTGGAAGGGTAATCCATACACTACTGAAAATATTACCCTTAACAGCTACCTGATTAACCCTGTTGCTCCTAGAAATTTAAAAAATGTTGTGTGCAGCTGCAATAAGTGTCCTTTTAATTACCAAAAAACATGGCAAAGCAATGCATGTATGGCAATCTTATAACCGCAGTAGTATATAGTTTTCTGGGTCAATTTTGAGAATTTGGGCAGCTGTGTGTTACCCATAGCATAATTTTAGACATAAATGCAAAAAAAATACCTTTAAATTATCAAAAATAATTAAAAAATAAATACATGTTTGGTCTTAGCTGAATCAGAGGATGCCAAAGAACACATTTTGAGATTTTTTTTCTACAGTTGGAAAGCTTTTACTTTTTTTGTAGTAGTTTTACAGCAATTTCTTAATTCTTTGAATAAATAGCTAATTGAAACTGTCATCCACTTAAATCTATATATATATATATATATATATATATATATATATATATATATATATATATATATATATATATATAAAACTCATTGTGTAGTTCATTAACAAATCTAGACAGGCCCAAAGGCTTGTTTTCCCACAGAAAATCTCTGAATTACATTGTTTCTAATGCAGCAAAGGAATCTGTGTAAGATATGCAAATTAAGAACACAATGACACACCTTTTTACTTCAGTCTGCTTTTCAGCAGATTCCCTTTACACCAAAGTATCGCTGTTCACACAGCTTATAAACTTAGCTAGGGTTAGTGCAGTGATTCATAACCATCCCAAGACAGACTGTTTCGTAGTTCTTGCTACTCATCAGCTGCGAGAAGGTTTGAATCACTGCTGGGTGAAGTTAATTCCGGGCAGAATACAAAAACATTATAAATTAGAGGGAGATAAAAGGTGAGTTTAAAATCCTCCACTACGCACAAAATATAGAAAAATAACTCATTGTGTAGTTCATTAACAAATCTAGACAGGCCCAAAGGCTTGTTTTCCCACAGAAAACCTCTGAATTACATTGTTTCTGATGCAGCAAAGGATTCTGGGTAAGATATGCAAATAAGGTACACAATGACACACCTTTTTACTTCAGTCTGCTTTTCAGCAGATTCCCTTTATGCCAAAGTATCGCTGTTCACACAGCTTATAAACTTAGCTAGGGTTAGTGCAGTGATTCATAACCATCCCAGGACAGATTGTTTCGTAGTTGTTGCTACTCATCAGCTGGGAGAAGGTTTGAATCATTGCTGGGTGAAGTTGATTCCGGGCAGAATACAACAACATTTTAAATTAGGGGGAGATAAAAGGTGAGTTTAAAATCCTCCACTACGCACAAAATATAGAAAAAGAACTCATTGTGTAGTTCATTAACAAATCTAGACAGGCCCAAAGGCTTGTTTTCCCACAGAAAACCTCTGAATTACATTGTTTTTAATGCAGCAAAGGATTCTGGGAAAGATATGCAAATGAAGTGCACAATGACACACCTTTTTACTACAGTTTGCTATTCAGCAGATGCCATTTACGCCAAAGTATCGCTGTTCATACAGCTTATAAACTTAGCTAGGGTTAGTGCAGTGATTCATAACCATCCCAGGACAGACTTTTCGTAGTTGTTACTACTCATCAGCTGGGAGAAGGTTTGAATCACTGCTGTACGAAGTTGATTCTGGGCAGAATACAACAACATTTTAAATTAAGGGGAGATAAAAGGTGAGTTTAAAATCCTCCACTACGCACAAAATATAGAAAAATAACTCATTGTGTAGTTCATTAACAAATCTAGACAGGCCCAAAGGCTTGTTTTCCCCCAGAAAACCTCTGAATTACATTGTTTCTAATGCAGCAAAGGATTATGGGTAAGATATGCAAATTAAGTACACAATGACACACCTTTTTACTTCAGTCTGCATTTTCTAATTATTGCTCCCACAGTTGATTTCTTCACACCAAGCTGCTTGCCTATTGCAGATTCAGTCTTACCAGCCTGGTGCAGGTCTACAATTTTGTTTCAGGTGTCCTTCGACAGCTTTTTGGTCTTCACCATAGTGGAGTTTGGAGTGTGACTGTTTGAGGTTGTGGACAGGTGTCTTTCATACTGATAACAAGTTCAAACAGGTGCCATTAATACAGGTAATGAGTGGAGGACAGAAGAAGATACAGGTCTGTGAGAGCCAGAAATCTTGCTTGTTTGTAGGTGACCAAATACTTATTTTCCACCATAACATGCAAACAAATTCTTTCCAAATCAGACAATGTGAATGTTTGGATTTGTTTCCACAATTTGTCTCTCATAGTTGAGGGATACCTATGATGAAAATTACAGGCCTCTCTCATCTTCTTAAGTTGGAGAACTTGCACAATTGGTGGCTGATTAAATAATTTTTTGCCCCACTGTATATATATATAAACAAAAAGAAGCAGGCACTCACCAGTATTCAAATAAAGTCTATCTTTTAATCCCACAAGGTGTGACGTTTCGGAGTATTACTTCCTTCCTCAGACATAGGTTATGTCTGAGGAAGGAGGTAATACCCTGAAACGTCACACCTTATGGGAAAAAGATATCCTTATTTAATTACCGGTGAGTGCCTGCTGCAGCACCCCGGTCAAAGATTTGTGAGTGCCATACTCTGCCTTTAATTTTATATATATATATACTTTATATATATATATATATATATATATATATATATATATATATATATATAGTATTTCAACATAGGACTGCACTCACTGGATTTTCAGCATAAAAACTTATTTATTGTGGTAACGTTTCGGAGTCCACAGACTCCTTCCTCAGACCAGAGTCTGGTCTGAGGAAGGAGTCTGTGGACTCCGAAACGTTACCACAATAAATAAGTTTTTATGCTGAAAATCCAGTGAGTGCAGTCCTATGTTGAAATACTGTGAATACTACTGACCTGGCACCCTGGTTGATGACTAGAGGAGATTGTGAGTGCAGATACACATGGAGGATATATATATATATATATATATATATATCCCAACGATCCATTTCACCTGCTGAGGTGTATTCAATTGTTTTCGATCATGTTATCATTTGAAATAGCTATTTTTGCCTGTTGTATGCTCATCTGTACTATAAATTTCAACACTTAGAGGGCCATGATACCCAAATGTTGAAACACTTGTAAGTGATGCAGCATAGCTGTAAAAAGCTGACTAGAAAATATCACCTGAACATCTCTATGTAAAAAAGAAAGATATTTTACCTAAAAATGTCCTAAGTATTCACACCCCACTGTATAGGACTTTAAGCAGAAAATCACTGTCTGTCCCTGGACAGGCAAGGGAGTGAGCCTCATGCACTCTCATGTTATTTCCCTATTCAGTTAAAAGAAATTTACTATGAAATCTCATGAGAGTTAAGTGAAATCTCATGAGATCACAGTAAAAGAGTTCATGACCTCAGAACTGTTGATGCTGATTGGCTGCTATTCATTTCTTCATTTTTCTTTATCTTTTCATAACCATCCCAGGACAGACTGTTTCGTAGTTGTTGCTACTCATCAGCTGGGAGAAGGTTTGAATCACTGCTGGGTGAAGTTGATTCTGGGCACAATACAACAACATTTTAAATTAGGGGGAGATAAAAGGTGAGTTTAAAATCCTCCACTACGCACAAAATATAGAAAAATAACTCATTGTGTAGTTCATTAACAAATCTAGACAGGCCCAAAGGTTTGTTTTCCCACAGAAAACCTCAGAATTACACTGTTTCTAATGCATCAAAGGATTATGGGTAAGATATGCAAAGGAAGTGCACAATGACACACCTTTTTACTACAGTTTGCTATTCAGCAGATGCCATTTACGCCAAAGTATCGCTGTTCACACAGCTTATAAACTTAGCTAGGGTTAGTGCAGTGATTCATAACCATCCCAGGACAGACTGTTTCATAGTTGTTGCTACTCATCAGCTGGGAGAAGGTTTGAATCACTGCTGTACGAAGTTGATTCTGGGCAGAATACAACAACATTTTAAATTAAGGGGAGATAAAAGGTGAGTTTAAAATCCTCCACTACGCACAAAATATAGAAAAATAACTCATTGTGTAGTTCATTAACAAATCTAGACAGGCCCAAAGGCTTGTTTTCCCCCAGAAAACCTCTGAATTACATTGTTTCTAATGCAGCAAAGGATTCTGGGTAAGATATGCAAATTAAGTACACAATGACACACCTTTTTACTTCAGTCTGCATTTTCTAATTATTGCTCCCACAGTTGATTTCGTCACACCAAGCTGCTTGCCTATTGCAGATTCAGTCTTACCAGCCTGGTGCAGGTCTACAATTTTGTTTCAGGTGTCCTTCAACAGCTTTTTGGTCTTCACCATAGTGGAGTTTGGAGTGTGACTGTTTGAGGTTGTGGACAGGTGTCTTTCATACTGCTAACAGTGACGTGCTGTCATAGGAGGCAGGGGAGGCAGCGCCTCCCCTGTCCTATGTGTGTAATTACACTCACTTTATTTATAATGTTAAAAATAAAAAATATATATATTTTTTATTTTTATATATAAATTTTTTTTAGGTAACCAAGGTACCCCCCTCCCCCCCCCCACCTCTGCCGCCTGCCACCCGCCAGCTAGAGAATGTGCCACCCAGTGGCACTTAAGTCTCTGTCTGCAGCCCATACCGTATCTTATAGAGGCTGCTCTCTAAGCAGCTGCCGGAGTGTGATGTCAGAGCTCAGCTCACTGCTCCATGTCTAAGTGCTGCTAGAGACTGCGCCACCCAGTGGCACTTAAGTCTCTTTGCAGCCCATACAGATCCTATTAGAGGCTGCTCTCTAAGCAGCTGCCTGAGTGTGACGTGGGTGTCAGAGGCTCAGAGCTCACTGCTATTGGAGGCTTGCTCCAGTAGGACTGGCGGGAATCAAGGACAAGAAGAGAGAAGAGACCGGAGAAGACAGAAGAGCTGAGTGCTGAGCCTGACAGTGCTGAGATGGACCTGCCCTGGATAACGGTAAGTAAAGTATTTTATTGCCCTGTTTGTGAGCCAGGCAGCCTACAGGTCTACAATGACAATCTAGAGAGAGTAAGTTACACTATGGTACTGTACTGGTGCTGGTGTAATTTTATTTTCTCAACTTTTTTTTTCAACTTTTTTTTTTTCTTGCGACCCCCCCTCCCCCCCCCGCAGCCCCCCCTCGCCCCCCGCGGCCCCCCCTCACCCCCCGCGGCCCCCCCTCGACCCCCGCGGCCCCCCCACTGGTACATGACAGTTTTAAATCAGAGCATTGCCTTGGTAACCTGGGACAGCACTCTGATTTCAAACTGTCATTTCCTGCTGAGAGGGAAAGAAGCTGCCTGTGTGTGTGTAATGCAGTTGCCCGGTGCCATAGTGTGAAGTGCTCAGTCAGACAGTGTCACCATGTCTAGCAGAGCTGCAGATTAAAGGTATGTGCACTGCTCAATTTGCTTGGTAATGGTACACCACTGCTGACTTCAGAACCTCCATTTCATCCCCTGTGTCTCCCCCACCCCTCCTCCCCTGTGTCTCCCCCCCACCCCCCCTCCCCTGGGTCTCCCCTCCACCCCCCCTCCCCTGGGTCTCCCTCCCACCCCCCTCCCCTGTGTCTCTCCCCCCCTCCCCTGTGTCTCTCCCCCCTCCCCTATGTCTCTCCCCCCCTCCCCTATGTCTCCCCCTGTATGTTTCTCTCCCCTCTGTCTCTCTCTCTCCCCTCTGTCTCTCTCTCTCTCCCCTCTGTCTGTCTCTCTCTCTCCCCTCTCTCTCTCTCTCTCCCCCTCTCTCTCTCTCCCCTCTGTCTCTCTCTCTCTCTCTCCCCTCTGTCTCTCTCTCTTTCCCCCCTCTGTCTCTCTCTCTCTCTCCCCCCTCTCTCTCCCCTCTGTCTCTCTCTCTCTCTCCCCCTCTGTCTCTCTCCCCTATGTCTCTCTCTCTCCCCTATGTCTCTCTCTCTCCCCCATGTCTCTCTCTCTCTCCCCCATGTCTCTCTCCCCTCTGTCTCTCTCTCTCCCCTCTGTCTCTCTCTCCCCTCTGTCTATCTCTCTCCCCTCTGTCTCTCTCTCTCCCCTCTGTCTCTCCCTTTCTCCCTCCTCCTCTGTCTCTCCCTTTCTCCCTCCCCCTCTGTCTCTCCCTTTCTCCCTCCCCCTCTGTCTCTCTCCCCTCTGTCTGTCTCTCTCTCCCCTCTGTGTCTCTCTTTCTCTCTCTCCCCCTCTGTCTCTCTCCCCTCTGTCTCTCTCTCCCCACTGTCTTTCTCTTCTCTCTCTCCCCTCTGTCTCTCTCTTTCTCTCTCTCCCCCTCTGTCTCTCTCTCCCCCTCTGTCTCTCTCTCCCCCTCTGTCTCTCTCTCCCCTCTCTCTTCTCTCTCTCCCCTTTGTCTCTCTCTCTCTCCCCCTCTCTTCTCTCTCTCCCCTCTGTCTCTCTCTCTCTCCCCCTCTGTCTGTCTGTCTCTCTCTCCCCTCTGTGTCTCTCTTTCTCCCTCTACCTCTCTCTTCTCTCTCTCTCCCCTCTGTCTCTCTATCCCTTCCCCTCTGTCTCTCTATCCCTCCCCCTCTGTCTCTCTAACCCTCCCCCTCTGTCTCTCTCTCACCGCATCTCTCTCTCCCCCTCTGTCTCTCTATCCCTCCTCCTCTGTCTCTCTCTCCTCTCTCTCTCTCTCTCTCTCTCTCTCTCTCTCCCTTCTGTCTCTCCCTTTCTCCATCCCCCTCTGTCTCTCTCTCCCCCCTCTCTCTCTCCCTTCTGTCTCTCCCTTTCTCCATCCCCCTCTGTCTCTCTCTCTCTCTCTCCCATCTGCCTCTCTCTCTCCCCTCTCTCTCTCCTCTGTCTCTCTCTCCCCCTCTGTCTCTCTATCCCTCCCCCTCTGTCTCTTTATCCCTCCCCCTCTGTCTCTCTCTCTCTCCTCTCTCTCTCTCTCTCTCCCCCCCCCCCTCTCTCTCTCTCTCTCTCTCTCTCTCTCCCCTCTCTCTCTCTATCTCTCCCCTCTCTCTCTCTCCCTTCTGTCTCTCCCTTTCTCCATCCCCCTCTGTCTCTCTCCCCCATCTGTCTCTCTCTCCCCTCTCTCTCTCCCTTCTGTCTCTCCCTTTCTCCATCCCCCTCTGTCTCTTTCTCCCATCTGTCTCTCTCTTTCTCTCCCTCTGTCTCTCTCTTTCTCCCTCCCCCTGTCTCTCCCTTTCTCCCTCCCCCTGTCTCTCCCTTTCTCCCTCCCCCTCCTTCTCTCCCTTTCTCCCTCCCCCTCTTTCTCTCTCTCTCCCCTCTGTCTGTCTCTCTCTCTCCCCTCTGTGTCTCTTTTTCTCTCTCTCCCCCTCTGTCTCTCTCTCCCCTCTGTCTCTCTCTTCTCTCTCTCTCTTTCTCCCCTCTGTCTCTCTCTCTCCCCTCTGTCCCTCTCTTTCTCCCTCTCCCCCTCTCTCCCCTCTGTCCCTCTCTCTCTCCCCCTGTCTCTCTCTCTCTCTCTCTCTCTCTCCCTTCTCTCTCCCCCCCTGTCTCTCTCTCTCTCTCTCTCTCTCCCTGTCTCTCTCTCTCTCCCCCTTTCTCTCTATCTCTCCCCCTCTGTCTTTCTCTCTCTCTATCTCTCCCCCCCCTGTCTCTCTCTCTCCCCTCTGTCTCTCTATCCCTATCCCTCTCTCTCTCTCCCCCTCTCTCTCCTCTCTGTCTCTCTCTCCCCCCTCTGTCTCTCTCTCTCCTCTGTCTCTCTCTCTCCCCTCTGTCTCTCTCTCTCTCTCCCCTCTGTCTCTCTCTCCTCTGTCTCTCTCCTCTGTCTCTCTCCTCTGTCTCTCTCTCTCCTCTGTCTCTCTCTCCCTCCCCCTCTGTATCTCCCTTTCTCCCTCCCCCTCTGTCTCTCCCTTTCTCCCTCCCCCTCTGTCTCTCTCTCCTCTGTGTATCTTTCTCTCTCCCCCTCTGTGTCTCTCTCTCTTCTCTCTCTCTTTTTCTGTCTCTCTCTCTCTCTCTCTCTCTCTCTCTATCCATTTCTCTCTCCCTGCCTCTCCAACCCCCTCTGTCTCTATCCTTATGTGTCTCATTCTCCCCCATGGTCTCTTTGTCTGTCTCTCTACCCTCTGTCTCTCTTTGTCTCTCTCTCTCTCCTCTGTCTCTTTGTCTCTCTCTCCCCCTCTGTCTCTCTGTCTATCTCTCTCTCCCTGTCTCTCCCACCCGTTATTACTACTTTCCTTCATTCTCTTGATATCCTTTGATGAAAATCATATCTAAATATGCTCAGTAGCTGCTGATAGGTGGCTGCACAATAGATACCTCATGTGATTGGCTCACCCATGTACATTGCTATTTCTTCAACAAAGGATATCTAAAGAATGAAGGCATATCCTAGCCAGTGCCTCACCTGCCTCTGACCTCACTGCACGTCACTGACTGCTAACAAGTTCAAACAGGTGCCATTAATACAGGTAATGAGTGGAGGACAGAAGAAGATACTGGTCTGTGAGAACCAGAAATCTTGCTTGTTTGTAGGTGACCAAATACTTATTTTCCACCATAACATGCAAACAAATTCTTTCCAAATCAGACAATGTGATTGTTTGGATTTGTTTCCACATTTTGTCTCTCATAGTTGAGGGATACCTATGATGAAAATTACAGGCCTCTCTCATCTTCTTAAGTTGGAGAACTTGCACAATTGGTGGCTGATTAAATACTTTTTTGCCCCACTGTATATATATATAAACAAAAAGAAGCAGGCACTCACCAGTATTTAAATAAAGTCTATCGTTTAATCCCACAAGGTGTGACGTTTTGGAGTATTACTTCCTTCCTCAGACATAGGTTAGGAGGAGGTAATACCCTGAAACGTCACACCTTATGGGATTAAAAGATATCCTTATTTAATTACCGGTGAGTGCCTGCTTTGCCTGCTGCAGCACCCCGGTCAAAGATTTGTGAGTGCCATACTCTGCCTTTAATTTTATATATATATACTGTATATATATATATATATATATATATATATATATATATATATATATATATATATATATAGATAGATAGATAGATAGATAGATAGATAGATAGTATTTCAACATAGGACTGCACTCACTGGATTTTCAGCATAAAAACTTATTTATTTTGGTAACGTTTCGGAGTCCACAGACTCCTTCCTCAGACCAGACTCTGATCTGAGGAAGGAGTCTGTGGGCTCCAAAATGTTACCACAATAAATACGTTTTTATGCTGAAAATCCAGTGAGTGCAGTCCTATGTTGAAATACTGTGAATACTACTGACCTGGCACCCTGGTTGATGACTAGAGGAGATTGTGAGTGCAGATACACATGGAGGATGCAACCGCACACTGTATTAGACATGTCTGTAAAAGTAAAAGAAAGCGGAAACCAATTTGGTTTTCCAAAGAAGTAGCACATGCTGTAAAGACAAAAAAGATAGCTTATAAAAATTACAGACACACACAAGCAGATGATGATATGAAAATATGGAGACTCCAACAAAAAAGACTAAGCAGTTAATTAGGAAGGTTAAAGCTGATGCAGAAGAGAAGATAGCACAGTCAGTAAAACATGGGGACAAAACATTCTTTAGATATATCAGTGAAAGAAGAAAAAATAAGGTAGGAATAGTAAAATTGAAATCAGTTGATGGTAGAATAATAGAAGGAGATAAGCAGATTGCAGACTGTCTCAATGATTACTTCTGTTCTGTTTTCACTAAAGATTGTGAAGATACAATGTCTACATTAAGGGATGCTATGCAAAATAGAAACAAGCTTAACAGTAATCTTTTTACAGAGGATGAGGTTTTGTTAGCATTATCAAAAATAAATGTTACAAAGGCAGTGGGTCCTTATAATATTCATCCAAGGGTTTTAAAAGAACTTCGTTCAGTGCTAACTGTCCCATTAACTGATCTGTTTAATCAGTCACTATTAACAGGAGCTGTCCCAGATGATTGGAGAATAGCAAATGTAATACCTCTTCATAAAAAGGGCAGTAGAGAAGAATCTGGCAACTACAGGCCAGTTAGTTTAACTTCAGTAGTAGGGAAATTAATGGAAAGCCTCTTAAAGGAAATAATTATGACTTACATAAAGACAAACAATTTAGAGGACCAAAATCAGCATGGTTTTACTTCAGGGAGATCATGTCAGACTAATCTAATTGACTTCTTTGATTATGTAACTAAAGTATTAGACAAGGGAGGAGCAGTTGATGTAGCATATCTAGATTTCAGCAAAGCATTTGACACCGTCCCACACAATAAACTTATTCACAAACTATATCTCCTTGGTCTAGATTCAAAAATTGTGAACTGGGTGGAATGCTGGCTTAAGGACAGAAAACAAAGTGTCTTAGTAAATGGAGTTCATTCAGCAGAGGGGGCTGTTACTAGTGGTGTTCCTCAGGGGTCAGTTCTGGGGCCTGTTTTGTTTAACATATTTATCTGCGATATCAGCAAACGGCTACAGGGGAAAGTATGTCTCTTTGCAGATGATACAAAAATTTGCAACAGAGTGGATGTTCCAGGGGGGGTAGACAAAATGAGAAGTGATATACAACAATTGGAGGATTGGACAAACGACTGGGATCTAAAGTTTAACACAGCAAAGTGTAAAATAATGCATTTAGGGAAGAAAAATCCAAATGTTAATTACAGACTCAATGACACTTTACTGACTGTTACAGACGAGGAACAGGACTTGGGAATTATTATTTCAGATGATTTAAAACTTAGTAAACAATGTAGTAAGGCAGCGAGTAAGGCTAGCAGAATGCTTGGATGTATTGGTAGAGGTATTTGCAGCAGAAATAGTAAGGTTCTTATGCCACTTTATAGATCATTAGTTAGGCCTCATCTTGAGTATTGTGTGCAGTTCTGGAGGCCATATCTTCAGAAGGATATTAACAAACTTGAATCTGTGCAAAGGAGGGCTACCAAAATGGTACATGGTCTAAAAAATAAAACTTACCAGGATAGGCTCAATGACCTAAATATGTATAGCTTAGAGGAGAGAAGGGAAAGAGGTGATATGATAGCAACTTTCAAGTACATTAAAGGGCTTAGTAAAACTGAGGCTGTGGGTATTTTACATAAAATGGAAAATTCAAGAACAAGGGGTCATGAGCTCAAGCTAAAGGGTAGTAGATTCAGGAGTAATTTGAGGAAGCACTTCTTTACAGAAAGAGTGATTGATTTATGGAATAAACTTCCTCAAGAGGTAGTAGCAACAAACACTGTGGGGGACTTTAAAAATGCATGGGACAAGCATAGGGCTATCCTACGAACTAGATAAGTTTATACTGTTAGGTAAGGTGGGGCAGACTTGCTGGGCCTATGGCTCTTATCTGCCGTCAATATCTATGTTTCTATGTTTCTATATATATCTCCCAACAATCCATTTCACCTGCTGAGGTGTATTCAATTGTTTTCATTCATGTTATCATTTGAAATAGCTATTTTTGCCTGTTGTATGCTCACCTGTACTATAAATTTTCAACCACTTTGAGGGCCATGATACCCAAATGTTGAAACACTTGTAAGGTGATGCAGCATAGCTGTAAAAAGCCTGACTAGAATATATTCACCTGAACCATCTCTATGTAAAAAAGAAAGATTTTTTACCTAAAAATGTCCCTAAGTATTCACACCCCACTGTATAGGACTTTAAGCAAGAAAATCACTATGTCTGTCCTGGACAGGCAAGGGAGTGAGCCTCATGCACTCTTCATGTTATTTCCCTATTCAGTTAAAGGAAGTTTACTATGATGAATCTCATGAGAGTTAAGTGAAATCTCATGAGAATCACAGTAACCACAGAGTTCATGACCTCAGAACTGTTGATGCTGATTGGCTGCTATTCATTTCTATCATTTTTTCTTTATCTTTTTTTTACCTGCAAGCTGGACATTAACTGAAATATAACTTTTTTACACAGGACTTACCCTCTGATGAGCTGAGGAAATTGGGAGGTAAAATATCTTTTTTACATAGAAATTCTCAGGTGATATTTTCCTGTCAGCTTTTTACAGTTATACTGCCATCAGTTTCAAGTGTTTTAGCATATGCGTATTATGTCCCTTTAAGTCCCTTGATATTGAAAAGCTGTGAAAGCAAGAAAGTTTAGAAGAAGTCAAACTCTCAATAGGGGTGGGAGACAGTGGGATAATAAAATGGTTCATTTTGTATTGTTATATATAAGTATTGGATACACTGTGTATGAAAAAAAAATCCAAGGAGGATATTTTAGTAAATTTAAGAGATAAGATCTCCCTGCAAGGCCAGTGAATTTGATTAGGTTGATGCTTCAGTTAGCAGAGATAGCTTATTTTTATATGCCAAAATATACTCAAAGGAGCAATTTCCCATAGCTTTTCTAAAATCTGCAGCTGTTATAACAAGTCATTGTAAAAATATCAAGAGCAGAGTAATTTTACAGTACACTATCTCTCTTTAAGTATGTCTACAAATGGCATTAACGTGATTTGTATCTGCACAAAAGCAATGTTCTTTGTAAATGGGCCTTGATAAAGTGTGAAAATAAAAACTTTAGCTTATATTTTAATCGTTTTATGTGATTATCACTCAAGTGCAAGGAATAGCCCATTGGACTAGTAATATAAGAGTAAGTTTCCATTGAAAGTATGAGTGTTAGTTACTGCAAGTTTGTTTGCACTTCTTGCAGAAGCAATTGTGCGTTACTTATAAACTAACCACTGGTCTTCAAACATGTCTCAGGCCTCCCTAACAGGCCAGATTTTGAGGATATCTGAACTGGAGCACAGGTGAAATATCAGCTGATTAGTAACTTGCGGCTAGATTACGAGTGGTGCGTTAGGCTTAAAAGGCAGCGTTCGCCCGGTCCTAACGCTGCTTTTTAACGCCTGCTGGGTATTACGAGTCTTGAAGGTACAGGTGTACCGCTAACTTTTTTGGCCAGACCTCGGAAAACACGCAATTCCCACTTACATAAATTAGGTATCCTCTTTTTTCAATAGGACTTGCAATAGCGCCGGTATTACGAGTCTGTAAAAAAATGAGCGGTGGACCCTCTCCTGTCAAGCCTGGTACCACACCGCATTTTAAAGGTCAGTAGTTAAGAGTTTTACACTACAACGCTGTAGCATAAAACTCTTAACTAAAGTGCTAAAAAGTACACTAACACCCATAAACTACCTATTAACCCCTAAACCGAGGCCCCCCCACTTTGCAATCACTAAAATACAAAATTTTAACCCCTAATCTGCCGAACCGGACATCGCCCACCTCACTATAATAAATATATTAACCCCTAAACCGCTGCACTCCCACATCGCAATACATTAGTTAAATATTATTATATCCCTAATCTGCCGTTCCATAACATAAACGCAACCTACCTACATTTATTGACCCATAATCTGCCGCCCCCCCAAACGTCGCTTGCCACTATATTAAAGTTATTAACCCCTAACCTAAGTATAACCCTAAACCTAACACCCCCTTAACTTAAATATAATTAAAAGAAATCTAAATAAAATTACTATAATTAAACTAAATTATTCCTATTTAAAACTTAATAATTACCTGTAAAATAAACCCTAAGCTAGCTACAATATAACTAATAGTTACATTGTAGCTATCTTAGGGTTTATTTTTATTTTACAGGCAAGTTTGTATTTATTTTAACTAGGTACAATAGTTATTAAATAGTTATTAACTATTTAATAGCCACCTAGCTAAAATAAATATAAAAGTACCTGTAAATAAAACCTAACCTAAGTTACAATTTACACTAACACTACACTACAATTACATTATTTCCCTAAATTAAATGCAAATTAAATTAAATTATCTAAAGTACAAAAAAAACAAAACACTAAATTACAGAAAATAATAATCAAATATACAAGATTTTTAAACTAATTACACCTAATCTAATCCCCTAACAAAATAAAAAAGCCCCCCCAAAATAAAAAAGACCTACCCTACACTAAATTACAAACAGCCCTTAAAAGGGCCTTTTGCGGGGCATTGCCCCAAAGTAATCAGCTCTTTTACCTGTGAAAAAAATACAAATCCCCCAACAATTAAAGCCCACCACTCACACACCTCAACCCTACCTCTAAAACCCACCCAATACCCCCTTAAAAAAACCTAACTCTAACCCCTTGCGGATCACCTTACCAGGAGAAGTCTTCATCCAACCGGGCCGAAAGGTCCTCAACGAAGCCAGGAGAAGTCTTCATCCAAGCCGAGCAAAGTGGTCCTCCAGACGGGCAGAAGTCTTCATCCAGACGGCATCTTCTATTCTTCATCCATCCGGGCACGGAGCGGGGGCCCATCTTCAAGACATCCGACACGGAGCATCCTCTTCTGACGACAGCTAAGGACTGAATGAAGGTTCCTTCTAAATGACGTCATCCTAGATGTGGCGGTCCATTTCAATTCTGATTGGCTGATAGAATTCTATCAGCCAATCAGAATTAAGGTACAAAAAATCCTATTGGCTGATGCAATCAGCCAATAGGATTGAGCTCCCATTCTATTGGCTGATTGGAACAGTCAAGAGAATGCGAGCTCAATCCTATTCGCTGATTGGATCAGCCAATAGGATTGAAGTTCAATTACCCCAAACTATAAATGATGGGTTATATATTAATTCCATTGGGGAAATGCCCTATTTGTATGATTTACACTAAAAGTAAATATGATCCATCAGTAGACCTAATACGGTCAGTCATTAGTCATCTCCATAAGCTGATGCATATATATGTGATGATTGCAAGTAATATAAATATTACATAATACTCATGACTCTATTTATCATAGGTCTTGCGAGACTGATCCGACGGTGCAGATCAGGTCCTCAAGACCTCGCTAAATGCGGAGAGCTGCTGGTAATCGGCTGCAAATCGGCCCGCCAGTAGGTGGTTATCGATCAACCCGATCGTTACTCGATCGGGTGGATTTCCGGCGATTCCTGTCCAGCGCTGCTCAGAGCAGTGTAGGACAGGGTTATGGAGCAGCGGTCCTTTAGACCGCTGCTTCATAACTTGTGTTTCTGGCGAGTCTGAAGACTTGCCAGAAACACAGCCCTTCAAGCTTCCGTACGGAGCTTGATAAATATGGGCCAAAGTGTCAAAATAAACATACCACTTAGTATATAGTAAAGTGTTCAAGCATACAGGGAGTGCAGAATTATTAGGCAAGTTGTATTTTTGAGGATTAATTTTATTATTGAACAACAACCATGTTCTCAATGAACCCAAAAAACTCATTAATATCAAGCTGAATAGTTTTGGAAGTAGTTTTTAGTTTGTTTTTAGTTATAGCTATTTTAGGGGATATCTGTGTGTGCAGGTGACTATTACTGTGCATAATTATTAGGCAACTTAACAAAAAACAAATATATACCCATTTCCAATTATTTATTTTTACCAGTGAAACCAATATAACATCTCAACATTCACAATATACATTTCTGACATTCAAAAACAAAACAAAAACAAATCAGTTGACCAATATAGCCACCTTTCTTTGCAAGGACACTCAAAAGCCTGCCATCCATGGATTCTGTCAGTGTTTTGATCTGTTCACCATCAACATTGCGTGCAGCAGCAACCACAGCCTCCCACACACTGTTCAGAAGATGATGTACTGTTTTCCCTCCTTGTAAATCTCACATTTGATGATGGACCACAGGTCTCAATGGGGTTCAGATCAGGTGAACAAGGAGGCCATGTCATTAGATTTTCTTCTTTTATACCCTTTCTTGCCCAGCCACGCTGTGGAGTACTTGGACGCCGTGTGATGGAGCATTGTCCTGCAATGAAAATCATGTTTTTCTTGAAGGATTCAGACTTCCTTCCTGTACCACTGCTTGAAGAAGGTGTCTTCCAGAAACTGGCCAGTAGGACTGGGAGTTGAGCTTGACTCCATCCTCAACCTTGCTGGCGTCTGAGTCGGACTGGAGCTCTCTGCCCTTTACCAATCCAGCCACGGGACCCATCCATCCTGGCCCATCAAGACTCACTCTCATTTCATCAGTCCCATAAAACCTTAGAAAAAATCAGTCTTGAGATATTTCTTGGCCCAGTCTTGACGTTTCAGCTTGTGTGTCTTGTTCAGTGGTGTCGTCTTTCAGCCCTTTCATTACCTTGGCCATGTCTCTGAGTATTGCACACCTTGTGCTTTTGGGCACTCCAGTGATGTTGCAGCTCTGAAATATGGCCAAACTGGTGGCAAGTGGCATATTGGCAGCTGCATGCTTGACTTTTCCTCAGTTCATGGGCATTATATTTGCGCCTTGGTTTTTCCACACACTTCTTGCGACCCTGTTGACTATTTTGAATTAAACGCTTGAATGTTCGATGATCACGCTTCCGAAGCTTTGCAATTTTAAGAGTGCTGCATCCCTCTGCAAGATATCTCACTATTTTGACTTTTCTGAGCCTGTCAAGTCCTTCTTTTGACCCATTTTGCCAAAGGAAAGGAAGTTGGCTAATAATTATGCACACCTGATAATAGGGTGTTGATGTCATTAGACCACACCCCATTCTCATTACAGAGATGCACATCACCTAATATTCTTAATTGGTAGTAGGCTTTCGAGCCTATACAGCTTGGAGTAAGACAACATGCATAAAGAAGATGATGTGGTCAAAATACTCATTTGCCTAATAATTCTGCACTCTCCTGAAGTCGCTCCAAAGACACCAACAATTACGTTGGAGGGGTGTGTGTATGAGTCTTAACCAATCATCAGACCTATAGTCCAGTGACTGAGGAGAGCATGTCGACTGACGTATGTGTGTATGATGCTAAAAACGTCACCCAGTATTTCAAATTTCACCATTAGTACTCCCCAGTACACCCTAGGCAAAACAGCGATCTGTATAGCTACTGACGAATTATCATAATTATGACAGATCCTAGATAGCCACTTGATCCCTTAATAGCTAATATATAGACCAGTTGATGGAATATATAAATATATATGTAATAATGTCCATTGTCTCTCTAGTAATAGATATGTGAGGGGGGCGTGACAGGTGACATGTATGCGTTAATGCTAAACACATCACCTAATCATAGAACGTAAACAACCGAAGTACATAGAACGTATACCACCAGAAATACTCTAAGGCTTAAATCCAACAATGTGTAAAATAGAAAAGGGTCACCTATAGTGCCAATTATGAAGTCAAAGACCCATAGATTCATACCCCGGATACTCTAAGTCGGGTGCCTACTAATAGCGGGTCATTGGTGACATATGAGACTATATCCAAATATTGTGATAGACTAATATGGTGAATTGTGTATATGTGCATGAACTTGTAAGGGAACTTATACTGGGCAATGATTAACAATAAAAAATATATATGATCATAAGTGACGTGATAAAATAAACATGGATTATACTGTCCCCCTCATCGAGTAAGGGTAATGTACAATTAATAATAATCTACAATTAAGAAATGACAGTTGTTTAATCCTACTAGTGTGAGATATCAATGTATTGCCAAATGTATTATATCCTACTCATGTGATGTAAAAGTGTATTCCCATGGTGTTAGAATGTTTGTGCTCAATAAATATAACCAAATGTAATAATAGCCCTTAATTATATAAATATACAGTCCACCAGTCAAAAAAATGTCCACATCTGGGCCAGCCCTAGTCGAATATAAAAAAAGTGAAAGGTACTAAATAAAAGACTACCCCAGCCCTCCTCCCATGTAATAAACACAATGATAGTGGAAAAATAAATTATTAGTCATAAAATGACCATATCTAAACCAACATTAATCATAAAATAAGATAGAATATATATATGTATGAATATATATAATGGTGGGGTGACAACTAAATAAAAAGTACAGTGCTCTGCCCAATTTAAAAACAAGACAGGTGCTTACTCTGATCAAAAGACTAAATACTGTGTTAAGCAAGACCCTAACTATCAATAAGAAAAATAGTCGGCTAGATTTAGAGTTTTGTCGGTAACGACCCGCGCGTAGCTAACGCTGGCTTTTTTCTGGCCGCTCCTTTAAAATAACTCTGGTATTGAGAGTCCATATAATGTCAGCGTTAGGCTCCAAAAAAGGAGCGTAGAGCATATTTAACGCAGCTTCAACTCTCAATACCAGAGTTGCTTACGGACAGCGGCCAGCCTCAAAAACGTGCTCGTGCACGATTCCCCCATAGGAAACAATTGGGGCTGTTTGAGCTGAAAAAAAACCTAACACCTGCAAAAAAGCCGCGTTCAGCTCCTAACGCAGCCCCATTGTTTGCTATGGGGAAACACTTCCTACGTCTGCACCTAACACTCTAACCATGTACCCCGAGTCTAAACACCCCTAACCTTACACTTATTAACCCCTATTATGCCGCCCCCCCCGCTATCGCTGGCCCCTGTATATTATTTTTAACCCCTAATCTGCCGCTCCGTAAACCGCCGCTACTTACATTATCCCTATGTACCCCCTAATCTGCTGCCCCTAACACCGCCGACCCCTATATTATATTAATTAACCCCTAATCTGACCCCCACAACGTCGGCCTCGACCTAACTACACTTATTAACCCCTAATCTGCCGACCGGACCTGAGCGCTAGTATAATAAAGTTATTAACCCCTAATCCGCCTCACTTAACCCTATAATAAATAGTATTAACCCCTAATCTGCCTCCCTAACATCGCCCGACACCTAACTTCAATTATTGACCCCTAATCTGCCGACTGGAGCTCACTGCTATTCTAATAAATGTATTAACCCCTAAATCTAAGTCTAACCCTAACACTAACACCCCCCTAAATTAAATATAATTTTAATCTTACAAAATTAATTATCTCTTATTAAATAAATTATTCCTACTTAAAGCTAAATACTTACCTGTAAAATAAAATCCTAATATAGCCTACACTATAAATTATAATTATATTATAGCTATTTTAGGGATTAATATTTATTTTACTTGCAACTTTGTATTTATTTTAACCAGGTACAATAGCTATTAAATAGTTAATAACTATTTAATAGTTTACCTAGTTAAAATAATAACAAAATTACCTGTAATATAAATCCTAACCTAAGTTACAATTAAACCTAACACTACACTATCATTAAATTAATTAAATAAAATATCTACAATTACCTACAATTAAACCTAACACTACACTATCAATACATTAATTAAATACAATATCTACAAATAACTACAATGAAATATACTAACTAAAGTACAAAAAATAAAAAAGAAACTAAGTTACAAAAAATAAAAAAATATTTACAAACATAAGGAAAATCTTACAACAATTTTAAACTAATTACACCTACTCTAAAGCCCCCTAATAAAATAACAAAGCCCCTCAAAATAAAAAATGCCCTACCCTATTCTAAATTACTAAAGTTCAAAGCTCTTTTTACCTTACCAGCCCTGAACAGGGCCCCTTTGCGGGGCATGCCCCAAAGAATTCAGCTCTTTTGCCTGTAAAAAAAAACATACAATACCCCCCCAACATTACAAACCCACCACCCACATACCCCTAATCTAACCCAAAACCCCTTAAATAAACCTAACACTAAGCCCCTGAAGATCATCCTACCTTGTCTTCACCATACCAGGTTCACTGATCGGATCCTGGCTCCAAAATCTTCATCCAACCCAAGCGGGGGCTGGCGATCCATCATCCGGCAGCTGAAGAGGTCCAGAAGAGGCTCACAAAGTCTTCATCCTACCCGGGAAGAAGAGTAGATCCGGACCGGCAACCATCATCTTCCAAGCGGCATCTTCTATCTTCATCCGATGAGGACCGGCTCCATCCTAAAGACCTCCACCGCGGACCCATCTTCATCCAGCGACGTCCAAACTGAAGAATGACGGTTCCTTTAAGGGACGTCATCCAAGATGGCGTCCCTCGAATTCCGATTGGCTGATAGGATTCTATCAGCCAATCGGAATTAATGTAGGAATATTCTGATTGGCTGATGGAATCAGCCAATCAGAATCAAGTTCAATCCGATTGGCTGATCCAATCAGCCAATCAGATTGAGCTCGCATTCTATTGGCGGGGACCTCGGTTTAGGGGTACATAGTTAGTTTATGGGTGTTAGTGTACTTTAGAGTACAGTAGTTAAGAGCTTTATGAACCGGCGTTAGCCCAGAAAGCTCTTAACTACTGACCTTTTTTCTGCGGCTGGAGTTTTGTCGTTAGAATTCTAATGCTCACTTCAGACACGACTCTAAATACCGGAGTTAGAAAAATCCCATTGAAAAGATAGGATACGCAATTGACGTAAGGGGATCTGCTGTATGGAAAAGTCGCGGCTGAAAAGTGAGCATTAGACCCTTTTTTGAGTGACTCCAAATACCGGAGGTAGCCTAAAACCAGCGTTAGGAGCCTCTAACGCTGGGTTTTCACGGCTACTGCCAAACTCCAAATCTAGGCCAGTGTGTTTGTGAATAGTAAAATTTGGACTTCTAAAATTGTCTAACTAAAATAGTGATAATATGATAATGTTGTAAATTGAATTGACTTATGTATAGCTAACACTAAAGGAATATAATGTGATTTGTGTTAAGATCTACAATGAGTGAGGGTAAAGACAAAATTCACCAAAGTATCTCAGCCTAATCGCTGTCCCCGAATAGGAACAGTACAGATAAGGAAACATCAAAAGAAGTATTTTAAAAGTTTAACTAAAAGCTGCAAAATCGAGATTTTCATTCAGACCATTAGGGCTGAAGAGTCTGTAATTTCGTGATCCAATAGAATTCACGTCTCCTAAGGGTCATAAGTTTACCTCCTAAGGGTCATAAAGTTTACAGGATTTGATTTTTGGCCTCTAAGAAAGCATGGGTCAAGCACAAGTCCTACAGAAAAGCAAGAGATTTGTAATGCCCTTTTAAACCATGCCGGTCCGAATTATGTAGCTCCGAATGGAGCTTGATACCCATGTTTCCGTGCAAGCTTTCAGGCTCGCCGGGAATCAGAAGATATGAAGCAGCAGTCTGAACTTGTCCGCCTGCTCTGAGGCCCGCGGACATCAATCCGCCTGATCATATACGATTGGGCTGATTGACATCCCCTTCTAGCGACTGATTGGCCGCGAAACTGCAGGGGTGGCATTGCACAAGCAGTTCACAAGAACTGCTTGTGTAATGATAAATTGCCGACAGTGTATGCTGTCAACATTTATCAATGTGTGGCGGGACATGATACGCTACATTGTATCATGTCCCGCTCGCACCTACATAAATTGGTCCCTATGAGACGTTTTCTTTTCTTGCAGAAATGTTACATAATTTAAAGGGATTAAGAAATGTTACATTATAGACACAATACACTTTGAAGGGTTAATCTATGTTCTTTTTTTAACCCTTTTTGCTAGGCATCATGTCTTATTAATTTAATACAGAGCATCTATGATTTATAATAATAACAATAATCACAATAATTTAAATAATTAATTATATCAATAGATGGAAATCTTTATGATGCAGTGCCATTACATTTTTTTATTCTATTTATATTCATTTGTGAAATAATTTTTCATAAGACAGATAGACAGCCAGATAGATAGATTGATTGACAGACAGACCCCTGTACATATTATATATATATAGATAGACAGATAGATAGATATATAGATAGACGGACAGATCTATAGATGATAGATAGATAGATGGATAGATTGATAGATAGATATATAGATAAATATGTGCCCTTTAGATAGATACTAGATTTTTAAACTGTCCTTGCAAAGCTTACATGAGCAAACCTTAGTGTGTTAGTGTCCATTTGGAATATATACAGACATTGATTGAAAAATGATAAGGTATTGGGGATTAAAAGTACTAATACACCCACTTTTTTTTCTCCAATTGTCAGCACCTAGGTTTCTGATTTAATACCAAAATTCCAGAAGCCATTGTAAGGGAAACAATTTCATACCAGAGAGAGCATGTTTATTGCAGTGAGGCACAAAGTGGCTTAGGCAAGGACATGGAACAGCACTCTCAATAAGCACTGAGTCTGAGAAGAATGCTGAAAGGCAGGTAAATGCAGGAAAAGCTTATCATTCAGCCAGCCTCAGTGTGTATTAAGTGCTGTATTTCCTTGTCTACACCTCTTTATTTTACACTGAAAAAAAACAAAATTCTTACTCTGATATGAAAGTGTTTTGCTTACTATCGCCTAGATTTAGAGTCTGCGGCCAAAGGGGTGCGTTAGCTACGCGTGCTTTTTTTCTCCCCGCACCTTTTAAAATACCAAGATGCAAAACAAAAAACAGAAACAGAGGCGCCTCATGTGTAGATCAGTATGACCAGAAATCCAGTGAAGGAGTAGAATAAGGGTACTCACAAACAGGGCGGCACTCTCTTGTGCCAGTAGAGGCGGGCTGGTTTTCAACAGCAAACCAGCTGGCTGTATGTCTCCCAGATCGATATAGAATGCTTGTCTCCTGGATGTCAAACACCGGCCAAAAAAGCTGCAGTGGAAGGAGGAGGAAGAGCTGTAGTGCCCTTAGGTTACTGTAATGGGGATAGTAACCACCAACACCAGACTTATGTAAAAGTATAAAATCAGTATTTTATTATACACAATAAAAATACCAAATGGTATAACAAATTACAGCTGGGTGATGACAAACTATCTCCCCATAGACCATACAATATAGCGACGCGTTTCTCGGGGATCACCCGTTTCCTCAGGCTTGTATGTTTGTTGTATGCATAAATGCCCTTTATATAGGGCTAAGTAACCTAATGTTCAAATGAACCCTCCCCTTCCTTTAACCGGATTGACCTATCATGTCCTTCCTTTCCAAACACTCCCCATTGTTGTGAAGATGTAACAATAATTAGTTCTAATTATATATTGTGATTAATTTGAATTTATACAAATTTGTATGCCTATATGTCCCTCATAGTAATATGTAAATAAGCAATTAGATCGTTAATTACCGATCTCGATCATCCGCTATGTGTAGTATAATTATAGTGAGAGTACTAACATGTGTTCCATACCTAGCCAATAGGGTTTGCTGCCATATCGGGGGGCCTGTTCTAACATTGTGATCCCATTGGTTACACTCTCGGCTGTGTGTGGCATGGCAATCCCATTGGTTACGCTCTGGACTGTATATTATGTTGTCATGACATCATGTCATGTGATCGGTAGTATGGCCAATAGCTATTACCTATAGTGTTGTCATGACGTAATGTCATGTGATCGAGGGTGTGCCCAATTACTATTGCCGTGCTTCCCGACGTCCATACGGAATAACGCGTGATCACATGATCACTCCGGCCCAAATCTATGTAGCATTATAGTGTTATAGTTGCTAGAGGCGACAATGATTACGCCCATATCTAAATATAGAGCCAGTGATAAAGCGCCAGCGTGATTAATATCCTGCTATTGGCCATAAATATATCGCTGGTGTCAAACCAACAGTTAAATATGATAACTATAAATTAGTAAGTGTGTTACGCTATTAATACAATTGACAATAATAAATCCAAAACAATCCAACCTAGATGTGGAAAAAGATAAATTAGGAGTGTGGTGGGTGAAATTAATTGGTGGATTATAAAACTAGACTCCGGAACTGTAGGATACACTATAAGTAAGTGGTTAGTGTTCCGAGGTCGATGTATTACCTTAATACGTGATATTGTGTATAGTATTAAAGGGATATTAATGTAAGTAATAACCAACTCATAAATGTTGATATAGTAAAATAAGAAGATGAGATAGTGGTGTAGATAATCACTAACTAGTGAATAGTGCTCCAAATTACAATGATAATGAATCTAATAGATGAAATTATCTATACTAGGTGACATAATTACCCAATGAATTACTGTGACATAGCAGTGTACTAGGGGTATCAGTGTTTATCAAATTCAAAGGCTGTATAAAAATGTGAATTGTATTTAAACAATTACCTATAGGTAATAATATTGCCCCCGATGATCTCTGGGGGTATAAAAATATGCTGTGGAAGATAAAATGTGTGTGAAAAGGTGATATAATGGGGTAAAAGTGTTAAGATTAGAATGCCATGTGTGGAATGTATTTTAGTCTAAAGTCCTAATGTATAGATACATAACTATAATAAAAATTTCCCTATAGGTAACAATTTTCTATAGTAGGGGTTATATTTAAAAATATGAACCAACAACAATGGGGTGTCGAAAAGTCCAGCTCACAAAATGCACATCTAGTCATACATATATTCATACATCTAACCAGACGTGTATTAGATGTAACAATGTCTCACATATAGATATGTTTGAAATATCTACACAAATGCTGCAGAATCTATAACCTCATTGAGGCCATTGGGGAATAAGCTATTGAATTTGTAAATCCAGTTAGGTTTCCCTTTGCCTCAATTTGGAGAACCTATTGTACGAATTGCTGGGGGGGATTTTTTCCAATGGAGTTATTTTGAATGAACATTTACCAGGAATATAAACTATTGCAAATATGCCTAGAGACACTATGTTTCAACGATTTAGATTCAATGTTCCTCAGATGTTCACTCCATCTGGTCCTGACCTTTCTACAGGTCCTACCTATATACTGGATCCCACATTGGCAGGACAATGCATATATTATATAGTTGGAATCACAGGACAGTCGATTTTTAATAGGTATTGACTCTTTTGTATGGTTAACTAATATGTCACTGAGACCATGTGTTATATATTTACACATGTGGCATCGTTTCTTCCCACATCTAAAGGTCCCTATTTTGCTAATCACACTTTTAGCAAAATAGGGACCTTTAGATGTGGGAAGAAGAAACGATGCCACATGTGTAAATATATAACACATGGTCCACAGTGACATATTAGTTAACCATACAAAAGAGTCAATACCTATTAAAAATCGACTGTCCTGTGATTCCCACTATATAATATATGCATTGTCCTGCCAATGTGGATCCAGTATATAGGTAGGACCTGTAGAAAGGTCAGGACCAGATGGAGTGAACATCTGAGGAACATTGAATCTAAATCGTTGAAACATAGTGTCTCTAGGCATATTTGCAATAGTTATATTCCTGGTAAATGTTCATTCAAAATAACTCCCATTGGAAAAAATCCCCCCCAGCAATTCGTACAATAGGTTCTCCAAATTGAGGCAAAGGGAAACCTACTGGATTTACAAATTCAATAGCTTATTCCCCAATGGCCTCAATGAGGTTATAGATTCTGCAGCATTTGTGTAGATATTTTTCAAACATATCTATATGTGAGACATTGTTACATCTAATACACGTCTGGTTAGATGTATGAATATATGTATGACTAGATGTGCATTTTGTGAGCTGGACTTTTTCGACACCCCATTGTTGTTGGTTCATATTTTTAAATACTAACCCCTACTATAGAAAATTGTTACCTATAGGGAAATTTTTATTATAGTTATGTATCTATACATTAGGACTTTAGACTAAAATACATTCCACACATGGCATTCTAATCTTAACACTTTTACCCCATTATATCACCTTTTCACATACATTTTATCTTCCACAGCATATTTTTATACCCCCAGAGATCATCGGGGGCAATTATAATACCTATAGGTAATTGTTTAAATACAATTCACATTTTTATACAGCCTTTGAATTTGATAAAACACTGATACCCCTAGTACACTGCTATGTCACAGTAATTCATTGGGTATTTATGTCACCTAGTATAGATAATTTCATCTATTAGATTCATTATCATTGTAAATTTGGAGCACTATTCACTAGTTAGTGATTATCTACACCACTATCTCATCTTCTTATTTTACTATATCAACATTTATGAGTTGGTTATTACTTACATTAATATCCCTTTAATACTATACACAATATCACGTATTAAGGTAATACATCGACCTCGGAACACTAACACTTACTTATAGTGTATCCTACAGTTCCGGAGTCTAGTTTTATAATCCCACAATTAATTTCACCACCACACTCCTAATTTATCTTTTTCCACATCTAGGTTGGATTGTTTTGGATTTATTATTGTCAATTGTATTATTAGCGTAACACACTTACTAATTTATAGTTATCATATTTAACTGTTGGTTTGACACCAGCGATATATTTATGGCCAATAGCAGGATATTAATCACGCTGGCGCTTTATCACTGGCTCTATATTTAGATATGGGCGTAATCATGTCGCCTCTAGCAACTATAACACTATAATGCTACATAGATTTGGGCCGGAGTGATCATGTGATCACGCGTTATTCCGTATGGACGTCGGAAGCACGGCAATAGTAATTGGGCACACCCTCGATCACATGACATTACGTCATGACAACACTATAGGTAATAGCTATTGGCCATACTACCGATCACATGACATGATGTCATGACAACATAATATACAGTCCAGAGCGTAACCAATGGGATTTAAACAGAATAGTTAAGTGTTTAGGAGCGCCTATTAAAAGGCTAAGTCTAAAGAGGGTATAAATAAATAAAAATATGTCGTAAAGTATACCAGCACAAGGAGCCCAAGTGTGTAAAGGGTATTTAAAGGGTATACTAAACACTTAACTATTCTGTTTAACTCCCTCTTGGGTATCTAGAGACCCTCTCGTTATAGGAGCTTAAGTCTTGTAAGCTTAGCGCCGTAGGAAAGACCATACACCATCACAGTAACCAATGGGATTGCCATGCCACACAGCTGAGAGTGTAACCAATGGGATCACAATGTTAGAACAGGCCCCCGATATGGCAGCAAAACCCTATTGGCTAGGTATGGAACACATGTTAGTACTCTCACTATAATTATACTACACATAGCGGATGATCGAGATCGGTAATTAACGATCTAATTGCTTATTTACATATTACTATGAGGGACATATAGGCATACAATTTGTATAAATTCAAATTAATCACAATATATAATTAGAACTAATTATTGTTACATCTTCACAACAATGGGGAGTGTTTGGAAAGGAAGGACATGATAGGTCAATCCGGTTAAAGGAAGGGGAGGGTTTCATTTGAACATTAGGTTACTTAGCCCTATATAAAGGGCATTTATGCATACAACAAACATACAAGCCTGAGGAAACGGGGTGATCCCCGAGAAACGCGTCGCTATATTGTATGGTCTATGGGGAGATAGTTTGTCATCACCCAGCTGTAATTTGTTATACCATTTGGTATTTTTATTGTGTATAATAAAATACTGATTTTATACTTTTACATAAGTCTGGTGTTGGTGTTACTATCCCCATTACAGTAACCTAAGGGCACTACAGCTCTTCCTCCTCCTTCCACTGCAGCTTTTTTGGCCGGTGTTTGACATCCAGGAGACAAGCATTCTATATCGATCTGGGAGACATACAGCCAGCTGGTTTGCTGTTGAAAACCAGCCCGCCTCTACTGGCACAAGAGAGTGCCGCCCTGTTTGTGAGTACCCTTATTCTACTCCTTCACTGGATTTCTGGTCATACTGATCTACACATGAGGCGCCTCTGTTTCTGTTTTTTGTTTTGCATCTTAGAATACATCATCCAGTTGGGTGAAGACAGAGAGCAGCCTGTTCAAGTACTGATGGACATTTGAAGAGATTCGCTGGACTATCCAGATTGGGTTACACACTCCTTCTGATTCGTATACATTTTACACATTTATATTGTTGTTTTTTTCTCACAATTTATAATCTGTGTTGGCATACTAGTGTAAAACACTGTCATCTGTATTATTGCCCAGCCGTTTTCTTCATGTTCATACATTAATATTTTATTATTATCCAAACCAGTTATAAGCGCCTCCTATAGGAGCCCAGTGGTAGTACTACCACGGTGACTCCCGCTTAGTTTTACCTTTTAAATACCGCTGGTATTTAGAGTTCACAGAATGGCTGGGTTTTCAGTGCGTTAGGCTCCAAAAAGGGAGTGTAGAGCATAATTTAACTCCACTGCAACTCTCGATACCAGCGGTGCTTACGGACGCAGCCAGCTTCAAAAACGTGCTCGTGCACGATTCCCCCATAGAAAATAATGGGGCTGTTTAAGCTGAAAAAAAACCTAACACCTGCAAAAAAGCCGCGTTCAGCTCCTAACGCAGCCCCATTGTTTTCTATGGGGAAACACTTCCTACGTCTGCACCTAACACCCTAACATGAACCCCCGAGTCTAAACACCCCTAACCTTACACTTATTAACCCCTAATCTGCCGCTCCCGCTATCGCTGACACCTGCATATTTTTTTTAAACCCTAATCTGCCGCTCTGTAAACCGCTCTGATCGGAACAGCCAATAGAATGCGAGCTCAATCTGATTGGCTGATTGGATCAGCCAATCGGATTGAACTTGATTCTGATTGGCCTGATTCCATCAGCCAATCAGAATATTCCCTACCTTAATTCCGATTGGCTGATAGAATCCTATCACCCAATCGGAATTCGAGGGAGGCCATCTTGGATGACGTCATTTAAAGGAACCGTCATTCGGCGAGTAGGCGTCGGTTGAAGAGGTTGGATCCGCGTCGGTTGGAAAGAAGATAGCTCCACTCCGCTCCAGAAGAAAGAAGATTGAAGATGCGGCTTGATAGAAGACTTCATCCCAATGATGGACTTCCGACTTCAGCCCGATGATGGAGTTCTTCAGCCGCCGCTTGGATCCAGACTTCAGCCCGAGGATGGACGTCACTCTTCAGCCCCCCGCTTGGGCTTGGATCAACACTTCCGAGGCTTGGATCAAGACTTCTGAGAACGGATCGGTGAACCTGGTATGGTGAAGATAAGGTAGGAAGATCTTCAGGGGCTTAGTGTTAGGTTTATTTAAGGGGGGTTTGGGTTAGATTAGGGGTATGTGGGTGGTGGGTTGTAATGTTGGGGGGGGGTAGTTTTATGTGTTTTTTTTACAGGCAAAAGAGCTGAATTCTTTGGGGCATGGTAAGGTAAAAGAGCTTTGAACTTTTTTTTAATTTAGAATAGGGTAGGGCATTTTTTTATTTTGTGGGGCTTTGTTATTTTATTAGGGGGCTTTGTAAATAGTTTTTTATTTTTTGTACTTTAGTTAGTTTATTTCATTGTATTTATTTGTAGATATTGTATTTAATTAATTTATTGATAGTGTAGTGTTAGGTTTAATTGTAATTTAGGTTAGGATTTATTTTACAGGTAATTTTTGTAATTATTTTAACTATTTTAGCTATTAAATAGTTCTTAACTATTTAATAGCTATTGTACCTGGTTAAAATAAATACAACGTTACCTGTAAAATAAATATAATTCCTAAAATAGCTATAATATAATTATTATTTATATTGTAGCTGTATTAGGGTTTATTTTACAGGTAAGTATTTATCTTTAAATAGGAATAATTTATTTAATAAGAGTTAATTTATTTCGTTAGATTTAAATTATATTTAACGTAGGGGGTGTTAGTGTTAGGGTTAGACTTAGCTTTAGGGGTTAATCCATTTATTACAGTAGTGGCGAGATTCGGTCGGCAGATTAGGGGTTAATAATTGAAGTTAGGTGTCGGCGATGTTAGGGAGGGCAGATTAGGGGTTATTATTTATTATAGGGTTATTGAGGCGGGGAGTGAGGCGGATTAGGGTTTAATAACTTTATTATAGTAGTGGTGCGGTCCGCTCGGCAGATTAGGCGTTAATAAGTGTAGGCAGGTGGAGGTGACGTTGAGGGGGGCAGGTTAGGGGGTTAATAAATATAATATAGGGGTCGGCGGTGTTAGGGGCAGCAGATTAGGGGTACATAAGTATAACGTAGGTGGCGGTCGGCAGATTAGGGGTTAAAAAAATTAATAGAGTGGGGGGACCTCGGTTTAGGGGTACATAGGTAGTTTATGGGTGTTAGTGTACTTTAGAGCACAGTAGTTAAGAGCTTTATAAACCGGTGTTAGCCCAGAAAGCTCTTAACTACTGACTTTTTTTCTGCGGCTGGAGTTTTGTCGTTATATTTCTAACGCTCACTTCAGCCACAACTCTAAATACCCGGCGTTAGAAAGATCCCATTGAAAAGATAGGATACACAAATGGCGTAGGGGGATCTGCGGTATGGAAAAGTTGCGGCTGGAAAGTGAGCGTTAGACCCTTTAATGACTGACTCTAAATACCGGCAGTAGCCCAAAACCAGCGTTAGGAGCCTCTAACGCTGGTTTTGACGGCTACCGCCCAACTCTAAATCTAGGCCTCTGGCTGTTGAAATTTTTAGATTAAATCAGAAATCAAAGTACTTGATCATACTTTGTGGTGAATGGGGACACCTGAAAGGACATCCTAGCTATACACCTTATAGTTAACTGGCATCCTACCTGTTAATTTGAGCTATTATTCACTCCCCTTTATTGCCTGATTGTTAAAAGAACAATCAAAATAAAACCTTAAAGGATTACTTTCTGTTATAATTTTTTAAGCTAAACAACTAACATATTAAAGTTAATAAACATTAATTAAAACCTACTGACCTATATTTTCTCCAAAACGAAGTTTCATAACGTTCTAAAAGTTATATCTTTTATTCGCCAATGATGTCACGTTATCCTGCCCACTATTTTCAGCACTGCATGTTCAAAATACTTAAACCAATAACTTTGTGTTTAAAGCGCCATTTTGAAACCTAGGTATTGTAAACGGATTAGTACAGGGCAAAGGATACCAACGGAGTGGGTTTGGAAAACAATTAAATTTGCAGACAAGATTTCTGATATACGGTAGAGATATGTTAATGAAATGCTATTGATAAAAAGTGTATTTGGGGTAGTTAGTTAGTAACAGGCATAGAAAATATTTACTTACAGTGGCCCTTTAATGATTCAGAAAAAGCATGTAATTTTAAACATCTTTCCAATGTACTTCTATTATCTAATTTGCGTTGTTCTCTTAGTATCCTTTGTTAAATATATATATATACACATACACCTATGTAGTCTTAGCAGCAGCAATGCACTTCAGGGAGCTAGCTAAGTGGTGACTGCACATATATGCTCACTCGATTTGTTTAGCTAGTTCCTAATAGTAAGTTGCTGCTCCTTTAAGAAAGGATGCCAAGAAAACAAAGCAAGCTTGATAATCAAAGTAAAATAGAAAGTTGTTTAAAAATGTTATGCTCTATCTGAATCATATAACATTTTCTTGGAATTTATGTCCTTTTAATCTGAAGCCTTTGGATTCTACCATGTGCCCTATAGCTCTATCCCTTGTTAGCACCAGTTCCCTCTTTCTCCTTAAAGTTCAGTCTAGTGTAGAGTGAATTATTCTACAAAATAGAATAATGGCGTATATTGCCAAGGTTTGCGCTCACTGGGCTTATGGCTCGTATTAAGAGTTGAAATGCGATCGTGTGAATGCAATCGCGATTTACGCTAGAATCATTACTGCAACTTCAGAGCTTTGGTTAACTGTTTTGCAAAACTAAAATGTTGCACAATTATATTATATATACAGTATAGTAACACTCATAATAACACCATCTAATAAAGATTATTCTAAAAAAATATTGCATACAAAAGTTATAAAGGCTCAAAGATATGGGATCTCAGGTCAAAGGGCTTTAACATAGAGATACATACAAATACATATCTAAAGATGGATATGTATGTATGTATGTATAATATATATATATACATATATATATATATATATATATATATATATATATATATATATCCAAAAAACGAAACTTTCTCGCTGGCTGATATGTAAAAACAATAGCTTTATTGATTCCAATGGTTAAAATAAGAATGACCAGGAAGGTCTACAGCAGTAGGATAAAAACACACTCAGCAGTGAGCATTGAATGCTGACATGTTTCGGCCCAGGGGCCGTAATCGTAGCTGATCAATGCTCCTGCTGTGAAATTATTTAAGAACAGTGCTCTTTTCTTATTGGACACAAATGGACCAATCTGTTAGCTTATAGCAGGGGTGTGTTTTAATATAGCTTAGTCAGGCTTAACCCATTAAACACCCTATGTGGGTGTGTTGCTAAACTTATCCAGTTAGAAAATATCTAATGTTATTCACTTGTGCCTGTATCTGAAGGGATGTGTAATTTGTATATGGCATATAATACATTATTGAATATTTAATATCATTAAGGAAATGATCTTCTATACTAAGGTTAATAATAGTTGATTAACTTTGAGGATTCTAAGCCTCACTATAGCCTCTAGGATGGATGTATTCTATCTTTATAAATTAGGCCATGGATTATGTCACTGATGTTCTGTATGGATATAGAGGTTTACAGTCATAGTGGAAAAGCATTGTCTCTAAAGATGATATCTTTAAGATATAGCTACACTAAGTTAAATCGACTATCAAAAGAACATTGAATATAATTTAAATACACTTTGTAACAGAGCTGAATGGCCTGTATCATAATATAAAGTTGTCTCTTGATGCAAAAATGTGGTATGTTATTGTGTAGTATATTTTTGATACGGGTGAGATCTATCTACACTATTAATCCTCTTGGTTTATTCTACGAGTGATAAATAATCATCATATATACATAGGAGTAAAATTCTTTATAATGAATATATATAAGTAAAACTGTAGATATATCTTATTGTCCTTTTCTATATATATATGTGTATAGATACGTATCAGTGTTGTGTCATATGCATACTTAAGTGACACTAAGTGTTGATTTCCATCTCCATCTAAAAAGAAATGTTATACTAGGCTGTGAGTCAAGTGTTACCTCAGGGACCTCAGGGTGAACCTTAAAGGTATAGTAGGGAGAAAATGTTCTGGATCTTCTATTTCCAATGATTTATGAGATCATATCCTGAATTTAATCCAGTTGGAACTCTAGTTTTGAGTTTAAAGATCCAGAACATTTCTCTTTTGTTCAAAATTTTATCTTTATCTCCTCCTCTCGGTGGCATGGTAATTTGTTCGATAATTTGCCATCTAAAGGTCTCTAACCTTTTTTGATGTTTCTTTTGAAATTGTCTAACTAAAGGTGTGCTCGCTTCCCCTTACTCACAAGGTCTGCATTTAGTTTTCCCACATCTGTACATTCCTTTGTGTTCTAACCAAGAACCGGCGCTTGGTGGAATGTCTTTGGGGAGCTCTGATGGTGACAATTCATTCCCCAAGGTTTTGCATCTCCTGTAGGAGCAATGCAGCCCCTTTTCGACACATTTGTCTAATTTAGGATCAGCTGCCAATAATCTGAAATGTTTTTTGACAATGTTACAGATGGCTGTATAGTCCGTACTGTAATCTGTCACAAAAGTGACTTTCGGGGACTCCCCTTCTTTGTCAAAGTTTTTTGTCTTGTCTGTAAGGAGTTTGTTTCTAGGAATCAGTGCTACTTCTTTCTGTGCTCTTTTTATAATATGTGTGGGGTATCCTCTCTGTTTTAAGCGTGTACTCAATGCCTTGCTTTGTACTTCACAAGCTGTATCTGATGTACAGTTTCTCTTGACCCTTATCATTTGTCCCTTCGCTACTGCGAAGGGTACATGTTTGGGGTGGCAGCTTGTGGCATGCAGTAGTGAGTTTTTGGTGATGGGTTTTCGGTAGATGTCACAGACAATATTACCTGATTCTCCAATACCAAGAGTCAAATCCAGGAAATTAATTTGCTCTGAGTCAATTTCCCATGTGAAACTCAGGCCTATAGAGTTGTTAATTAAACTCTGTAGGAATCCTTGGTGTTCTTGATTTGTGCCTTGCCATATGATGACCAAGTCATCAATGAACCTCTTGTAGAGGAGTATACTGTCTCTAGAGGGGTTCTCATCTACATAGATGTGGGACAGCTCCCACCAACCCATGAAGAGGTTGGCATAGGAGGGGGCAAACTTTGCCCCCATGGCTGTCCCACATCTCTGAAGATAGAACCGCCCCTCAAATTTAAAGTAATTGTGGGTTAACATGAACCTCACTGCTCTCAGTACATAGTCTCTAAACTCATTGCTGTAGTTCGAGTATTTAGTAAGAAAGAATTTAATCGCTTTTAAAACCCTCTTCATGGGGAATTGAGGAGTAGAGAGCAACAACGTTAACTGTCACCCACACATTTTTCTCCCTTTCCCAAGGTACATCTTCCATAAGTTTGATCACATGTTTTGTATCTCTTAAGTAGCTCATTAGAGATACAACAAATGGGTTCAGCATTGCATCGACCCATTGGGACAGGTGTTCAAACAGGGAACCTATGCCGCTGACAATTGGGCGGCCCTGTACATTTTCCAGGGATTTGTGTACCTTAGGAAAAAGGTGAAAGATGGGTACCACAGGGAATTCAACCATTAAGTAATCATGGGTTGCATGATCAAAAAATCCATGTTCTAGACCATCATCCAGGAGGGAACTAATCTCTCTCTGGAATTGGTCTAGTGGGATCAGTAGTGAGATAAGAGTAATTGTCTGTATTAATCAATTGTCTCAAGGCATCTTTGATATAAGTGTCCCTATCCAGGACCACCGTGGAGCCTCCCTTATCCGCTTTCCGGATGACAATGTTCTTGTTCTCTTTTAGTTCTTGTATTGCCTGTTTTTCTTTAATTGTGAGATTATGTTTATATTTACTCTCATGTGTGCTAGCCAGTTTTGTTAAGTCAGTCTCCACTTTATTATAAAACGTCTCAAGAATCTGTCCCCTACTCTGTATGGGGTAAAATTCTGAGGCCCGTTTGAAGCCACTGAAACTGTTGATCACTTTCTGTTGGCCATTTTGTGTGGATACATTAGTCAAGGAGTCAAGTGTTTGTATGTCACATGATTCACTAAAATCCATTTCGGTATTTTGTGCACTTAAACCTCTTGTAGAACTTTCTGTAGTATTGCTCTGTTGTTCAGTAGCTGTATAAAAATGTTTCTGAAGGGTTATATTTCTAATTAATTTGTTAATATCTAACATAGTGTTAAATAAATTGAATCTACAGGTTGGTGCAAAGTTCAACCCCAAATTTAATACTCTGTATTGTGTAGCTGTTAACTCCATGCAAGATAGATTTATTACATTGTCATCTATTGATATTTGGAGGAAGTTTTCTGTCCCCTTAGGGGGTATCTGTCTTGTTTCTCTATTCCAATGCCTGTTTTTGCTGGGGCCCTGTAAAAAAACCTTCTCAAAGGCATTCATGTCTTCCACTGTATCTGTTGTATTAGTAGTATTTGTATTCTTAGGTGGTTGAATGGAGCTACTCTCAATGTACTTGGAGCCTTGTTTAGTTTTGTGTGTAACTGACAAAGAAGGGGAGTCCCCGAAAGTCACTTTTGTGACAGATTACAGTACAGACTATACAGCCATCTGTAACATTGTCAAAAAACATTTCAGATTATTGGCAGCTGATCCTAAATTAGACAAATGTGTCGAAAAGGGGCTGCGTTGCTCCTACAGGAGATGCAAAACCTTGGGGAATGAATTGTCACCATCAGAGCTCCCCAAAGACATTCCACCAAGCGCCGGTTCTTGGTTAGAACACAAAGGAATGTACAGATGTGGGAAAACTAAATGCAGACCTTGTGAGTATGGTATCTTTTCAGATACTTTCACTTCATCTGTAACAGGTGACAATTTCAAAATTGACAAATGTGTCAATTGTACTTCTTCATATATCATATATGTAATTACCTGTATCCAATGTAACCTACGGTATGTAGGATTAACTACAAATGATGCCAACACAAGGATGAGGAATCACTTATCCACTATCACTAAAGGGGAAGCGAGCACACCTTTAGTTAGACATTTTCAAAAGAAACATCAAAAAAGGTTAGAGACCTTTAGATGGCAAACTATCGAACAAATTACCACGCCACCGAGAGGAGGAGATAAAGATAAAATTTTGAACAAAAGAGAAATGTTCTGGATCTTTAAACTCAAAACTAGAGTTCCAACTGGATTAAATTCAGAATATGATCTCATAAATCACTGGAAATAAAAGATCCAGAACATTTTCTCCCTACTATACCTTTAAGGTTCACCCTGAGGTAACACTTGATTCACAGCCTAGTATAACATTTCTTTTTAGATGGAGATGGAAATCAACACTTAGTGTCACTTAAGTATGCATATGACACAACACTGATACGTATCTATACACATATATATATAGAAAAGGACAATAAGATATATCTACAGTTTTACTTATATATATTCATCATAAAGAATTTTACTCCTATGTATATATGATGATTATTTATCACTCGTAGAATAAACCAAGAGGATTAATAGTGTAGATAGATCTCACCCGTATCAAAATATACTACACAATAACATACCACATTTTTGCATCAAGAGACAACTTTATATTATGATACAGGCCATTCAGCTCTATTACAAAGTGTATTTAAATTATATTCAATGTTCTTTTGATAGTCGATTTAACTTAGTGTAGCTATATATTAAAGATTTCATCTTTAGAGACACTGCTTTTCCACTATGACTGTAAACCTCTATATCCATACAGAACATCAGTGTCATAATCCATGCCATAATTTATAAAGATAGAATACATCCATCCTAGAGGCTATGTGAGGCTTAGAATCCTCAAAGTTAATCAACTATTATTAACCTTAGTATAGAAGATCATTTCCTTAAGGATATTAAATATTCAATAATGTATTATATGCCATATACAAATTACACATCCCTTCAGATACAGGCACAAGTGAATAACATTAGATATTTTCTAACTGGATAAGTTTAGCAACACACCCACATAGGGTGTTTAATGGGTTAAGCCTGACTAAGCTATAGTAAAACACACCCCTGCTATAAGCTAACAGATTGGTCCATTTGTGTCCAATAACAAAAGAGCACTGTTCTTAAATAATTTCACAGCAGGAGCATTGATCAGCTACGATTACAGCCCCTGGGCCGAAACATGTCAGCATTCAATGCTCACTGCTGAGTGTGTTTTTATCCTACTGCTGTAGACCTTCCTGGTCATTCTTATTTTAACCATTGGAATCAATAAAGCTATTGTTTTTACATATCAGCCAGCGAGAAAGTTTCGTTTTTTGGATTTCTACAATTACCAGGACTCGCTGAACTGATTGGGCTCCCCGGCTGTTCACAGAAGCAAGCTTGCATATACTGTCACAGGAAGAAGACAGGTGATTGGCCAGCAGACTGACACACACCCCCGACCCGGATCTTCCAGCTGACGGAGAGAAGGGGTATAGAGAGAGGGACCAGAGCTGTGCCCCCCCCCCCCCCACAGAGCAAGTGAGGATCCCGTACTGAGGAAACATCCACAAGAGAGATAACACGAGAAGAGGTGGTGAGTTTCTGCAGCTATAAGCTACAGTTTTTTCTGTTACTGCATCTGATTGATAGATGCTCACTCCCACCCAGGTGCTTTAAAATTGACACAGCATCGTATGTGTTTTCTTGTATGCTCGACACTCTTGGTACATGAGACTCTTGGGAAAACTTGGGACATCAAATAACTTGAGTGATGGACTAAGAGAGGGGGTGTTTAATCAGTACCGGTCACTAATACAGTGCACAAGTTATTTGCATTGACAGCTTATTCACAGGAACAGCTAATAACAGAAACAGGGATATTGAATATTGGTGGTTATCTACATTGTTTTCTTATAGATACATACACATGCCTAAATATGTATATGTATGTATATATGTATATATGTATGTACATATGTATGTATTTATGTATTTATATGTGTATATAAGTATTTACAGTCATATATGTACATATGAACACATAAATACATAGGTATATTTTTGACTATGTATTTACTGTAAATAATTCACATTCTAATGTTCTTCACGTGAGGGAATATCTTCTTTTTAAATATATATCCTATATACTGTATATCTGTATATATCTATACCTATATATAATATATACACACATATATATATATATATATATATATATATATATATATATATAGCCTCCATCCTAGCCACATACAGATAACACCCGGAGCGGTTTTTGCTGCAGCAATGTGTATGTTTATGCTGGTTGCCTATAGCAACCATTGCACTTCATGAAATATGTCTTTCTGAACATGCGCACATTAGCCCTGGTGGTTCACTGATATCTGGCAAGCACGCCGACGTGATGCTTTTGACGTTGTCAGGGACAACGCCGTGCTATGCGTCATCACGCTAGGCACGGCTAGCGTGTCAGCGTGACGTCAGTGTTTTGAGATTGAAGGAGCGTGACACAGGAATGGCGGTTAAGTTTAAAGGGTATCTATTCTATTTAAGGGGTATGATTTTAATTGTATGTTATCTGATTTTGGGTGCTTAGTTGCACTCTGTCTCTCATATTTTGTGTGACATTGACAAAGGCACAATGCAGTGCCGAAACGTTTGTCTTTTAATCTAATGAAATAAACTTATATTTTTTATGGAAAAAGACCAGTGAGTGCCTGCTTCTTGGAGGAACATTATATTGCATTAGCAGTGCACCGTGGCATGACCTGTGGTATGATTGTGCAATCCTATCTATGACAGTGTGATTTGGCCTTTGGCGTTTGGGATTAGCACTCCTTAGTTATATTACACATGAACTGTGGACTTTGGACTGTTCAGTTGTGCATCTACCTGGAATCACTATTCTACATTGTTTTTAATTGTTTATTATTTACTCTGAACCCCATTTTCCTGTTTTTTTCTCTCCGACGGCTGAGGCTGCAGCAAGTATGGGTACAGCATATATTGATGAGGATTTCAATACAGATCCCCTTGCATTCACCGATGACGACGCAGACAGAATTCTGATCTCAGATGAAATGTGTGAATCGAGAGGTGAGACACCCATCAATATATATCACAAGTTATTAAATTTACGCAGAAAGGAGGTTGATTATCACCTACATGCAGTGTTCTTATCTGGCTACTTTAGGAAGAAATTTATCCCCAGGGGTTTCAGGGTTAAAAACATACCAACCCTGGGGAGACAAAATGTGGAGTTCTGTAAGAGATGGTGTTCAATTTTGAACAAATGTTCCTATGACCTAATCCTCTTGGTTATAGAGGAGATCACGAGACTAGAAGCTAGAACCAAATCTGAATTGGACACAATCAAAACTCAGAATCTCCACATTTTGGAAAATGATACTAGCCAAGATTGGGTCAATAAATTAGATGGCTTGGTCAGTAAATACTGTAGCGATTTGATCGCTTTTAAAAACAAAAAATTAAACAGTGTGGAAAATGACTACAGGGAAAGGCGGGTGTACAAGTGGTTATATGGCAAAGATGAGGTTCCTTTTAGACGCCGCAGAAATCTAAGATCCAGAAATACCTTAAGTATTGTGGATAGAAGTGGGAGGGATTACTCTGGTACTGAAACAACTAAAGATACTGAGGTGCCCACTGAGAATATTCAACAGTCACCAACCTTTTTTAGGTGTAACCACAAGGTCCACCTTGAAACCCCCGATACAGCACATGGCCAAAAAAGGCCAAGGAGACGGAAGATCCGCAGGGGAGGCCATAAGTCTAAGTCAAAAGCAAGTGAAAAGGAAGTAGACATAGTGTTCAACCTCAGCAGTAGACCATTAAGTACAGCAGAAATATCTTTACTTAATCACAGTCTATCATTTGTCCCAACTCCCCATGTAGACACTTTTGAGAGACTAGTTGATATCCATAGATTTCAGCGGCAACTGAAACTAAGGGATCATTTCAGAGAGCAGGTATATACACCTGAACAATTTAAAAAAAAGTCATCTTTTGAACCACCTAACACCAATCCTTCTATTAGGAGCTATACCAGATTACTAACTCAAAATATCAGTGAGGGTTCACACACTACTTCTTATCCTAACCTGAGTGTTGCTGAAAGAAAAGCACTCACTGAGCTTAGCAATGATAGATCTGTCATTGTCCGCCCTGCTGACAAGGGCGGATCTATCGTTGTGCTTGATTACACCGATTATCAACAGGAAGCCTTGAGACAATTGGCTGACTCTAATACATATATAAAATTGAGAGGGAATCCGACACATATGTATAAAAAGGCAATTGATACCTTTCTACAATGTAGCCTAGAGGCTGGTTTCATTAGTGAAAAGGAAGTATCTTTTTTGACAACTGAACACTGTATAGTCCCTGTACTATATCTTCTGCCAAAGGTTCACAAAACATTGGTGATCCCCCCAGGCAGACCTATTGTGTCTGCCCGAGGCTCGGTACTCACTAACATTGCCATCTATATTGACTCTTTTCTACAAGATATTGTTAAGAACACGAGGGCTTACTTGCAGGATTCACCATGCCTGCTGAGGACACTTGCAGACTTTGTGGATCTAAGATAGGATGACATCTTGGTCACCATGGACGTGGACAGCCTCTACACGGTGATTCCCCATGTTGGAGGGGTGGAGGCTGTCAGGTCCATGGTGACAAATAACACTAATTATAGAGGTCCTCCTATTGAATTCATTTGTGAACTGTTGACCATTTGTCTAGAAAAAAACTATTTTAAGTTTGAGGACTGTTACTATTTGCAGGTAGCTGGCACAGCCATGGGGTCGAATGTGACACCCACCTACGCAAACATTTATATAGCGTGGTATGAGCAGGAGCTCATGAAACCGTTTGAACATCCACAAGTGACTTTTTACACCCGTTACATCGATGATATTTTCCTCATATGGAGGGGTGATGGATTGTCTTTGCGTGAGTGGGTGTCACATTTGAACCTCATGGCTAGCCCCATTCGATTTAAGCTTGAATTCAGCTCTGACAGTGTGAATTTTTTGGACCTCAATGTGTTTAAGGTGAACGACTCTGGTGGTTGGCGTTTTGGTACTAAATTGTACACCAAGCATACAGACCGCAACTCTTTGTTGCACGCCAGTAGCTTTCACCCTAAACACCAGAAAAAGGGCGTTCTCACCTCCCAACTTACTAGAGCACTGAGAAATAACAGTGAGACACCCTCGCAGGTGACCCAAGTGAAGGAAATGGTCGTAAAACTAAACAAAAGGGGCTACCCTATGACAGATATCTGTGAAATACAAGAGAAACTGTTGAATTCTGATACTATACATGACACCAGGGCTCCTATCAAGGATACGTCTGAACAACTTAACTTGATTACTACGTTCACACCTGGATGTGAACGTTTATCCAACGCCGTACGTCGCCATTGGCCGGTGGTGGGTACTGATCCTATGTTACCTTTTCAGAAGATGACTGCTCCAAGGTTGGTCTACCGGAGGGCCAGGAACCTGAGGGACATCCTAGTTAAATCTGACCCAGTGGACCATTACAAAAAGGAGACATGGCTGAAGTCATCAAAGAAGGGCTGCTTCCCCTGCGGGAGCTGTACTACATGCAAAAGCATGTGCAAGGGAGACACTTTTCAACATCCCCACAAAAATCAACGGTTTAAAATAAACTACCGCCTCAGTTGCACTAGTACCTTTGTGGTCTACATGCTGACTTGCCCGTGTTCTCATGTGTACATAGGAAAAACGATAACCTCCTTCCGCAACAGGATGGCCAAACATCGCCACTCAATTCATGAGGCTCTGAAGAGTGGTGAATCGGACCAGCCGGTGGCACGCCACTGTGCACACTTCAAACATCCGGTGTCTAGTATCAGATCAATGTTAATTGACCACATCCCACCCAATCCGAGGGGTGGTGATAGAGGAAAGAAACTACTCCAATGCGAGAGCAGGTGGATATACAAATTGGGAACCATGGCCCCAAGAGGACTAAATACTACATTGGACTTTAGCCCTTTTTACTAATGGTTAATCTAGTGCCCACTTGGAATTGAGGGTCCTTGGGTGTCCACTGTTTGGTTAACTACCATACTCCTATGGGCTTGATGGGTACATTAGGTTAACTTTTATTAATTGAGTTAGGTCCTATTGTTAAAAATATGATCATGAGTTCTTTCTGTGTATCTATTTTGCAATACTGTGCCATCATTATTTCTTCTCTGCAAATGTGAATTACTTTCAGGATGCGTTTACCCTATGATATAGTATACATATGGAGTTGCAGTTTTGTATTTGCACTCGCTGTTTACTATATATATTTAGAAGTTTACTGAGTAGAATAAGGTCTTGGCATCTGGGAAATTAAGACATCTAAATAGCCTCCATCCTAGCCACATACAGATAATACCCGGAGCGGTTTTTGCTGCAGAAATGTGTATGTTTATGCCGGTTGCCTATAGCAACCGTTGTGCTTCATTAAATATGTCTTTCTGAACATGCGCACATTAGCCCCGGTGGTTCACTGATATCTGGCAAGCACGACGACGTGATGCTTTTGACGTTGTCAGGACAACGCTGTGCTATGCGTCATCACGCTAGGCACGGCTAGCGTGTCAGCGTGACGTCAGTGTTTTTGAGATTGAAGGAGCGTGACACAGGAATGGCGGTAAAGTTTAAGGGGTATCTATTCTATTTAAGGGGTATGATTTTAATTGTATGTTATCTGATTTTGGGTGCTTAGTTGCACTCTGTCTCTCATATTTTGTGTGACATTGACAAAGGCACAATGCAGTGCCGAAACGTTTGTCTTTTAATCTAATGAAATAAACGTATATTTTTTATGGAAAAAGACCAGTGAGTGCCTGCTTCTTGGAGGAACTATATATATATATATATATATATATATATATATATATATAAATAAATATAAAATTAATCATCTGAAAATCCGGAACCGATGTGTATTCAATTGGATCTTCAAAATTGCAGGCACTCAGAGAAAAGTTCCAACACCTTTATTGTGTTCAAAGAAACCACATAACATTTCGGCCCTCACAGAGGCCTTAGTCAAATGTACAGACAAAACATATATTCATCATACCCCTAGTATAGTTACCTATATACCCCTAATTATTACTTGATTCATCACATAAAACCGTGAATAATACACTCATAGTGCACAGCTGTACCCGGTCTAGAGGCACATGCATCATCCAAGTGCGCCCGTTGTCATGACAATGCCATCACACATCACTCTGACATTCTGTGCAAACTCAGTCGCGCTTCCGGGTGTTCATGGCGCATGCTAATTTTAGCATAGTTGATGTGTGTTGGCATGACAACGAGGGACCCAATAGTAATATCCAGTAGCATATGCTCAGTGTGTATAAATTATTCGGGAAATATGGCAAAACGGGTAAAGTATCTATGTGCAAACTTTTATTATCATATATACAAGATGTCAATCGCAACATTGGAGTTTATATAACATAACTCAAGACTGCAAAACAAAAAAGGAAACTAAGGCCCATATTGAACTTGATAGAAACCTGTTTAGTAGCTCAATAAGTCCAATGATCCTATTAGATAATGTTGCTAAACAACATATATTAAAAACAAAGTACCCCAAGGACATGGTAGAAACATTTGTTTGAGGAGAGGAAGCCCACAGTCTTATTTATAGAAGCAGCTATAATCCACCATCATATTTAGTCCCCAGGGTGTAATTGTATCCAATTTATAAATCCATCTTGATTCCATACTTAGCAAAGCTCTAGCACGATCACAACCACGTCTGGATATCGGGATGTGGTCGATCAGTATAGTTCTATTTGATGAGATTGCATGACCTGCTTGTAGGAAATGACAGGCCACAGGTTGGTCAGATCCACCTTTTTCAAATGCTAATCTGCCAGTCTCTCTCTAAACGTAGTGATGGTTTTGCCCACATAGTATAGAGAACATGGACAAATAATTATATATATTACATGGTCCGATGTGCGTGTCAGGTGATGGCAAATTTGGAACATATGATTAATATATGGATGTGAAACCAATTTCCTGTGATCATGCTATTGCATGTTGTACAATTCCCACACCTTTGGCATCCTTTTTTGCCTTGTGGTAGCCAGGTACCCTTTTGGTAACATTGAACCGGGTCCGTCTTCACCAGAAGATCTCTCAGATTCCTCGATCTCTTATACTCCAATCTAGGTGGTGGAGTATCAGCAAATGGTAAGCTCATGTCCGATGATATCAGGTAATGATTAGGGGTATATAGGTAACTACCCTAGGGGTATGTTGAATATATATTTTGTCTTTACATGTGACCAAGGCCTCTGTGAGGGGCCGAAACGTTATGTGGTTTCTTTGAACACAATAAAGGTGTTGGAACTTTTCACTGAGTGCCTGCAATTTTTAAAGATCCAATTGGATACACACCAGATCCATATTTTCAGATGATTCATTTTGAATGTCTTTAGCAGTGCATCGAGGTGATGTTTTTTGTTGGTGAGTGCTGATCTCTTCTTTTGATTAAATATATATATATATATATATATATATATATATATATATATATATATATATATATAGTTGTAATACACATAATAAAGCCTCCATCTAGCAGAGATAACGCATGAGCGAGAGCGATAAATAGTCCATAAGGTAAAATAAAACTACACTGCACATGCAAAAAACACTAAGAAATTTGTATTCATAATGCAAAATTCAAAGTGTAATTTTTTTACTTATTGTAAAATAAGTTTACCTGTCTCTATGGATGTAGCTGAAATTTCTTCTAACGTACTCTCTAAACATTTCCCCCCTGCAGATCTTGCTGTTTTTTTTGTCTTGCTAACTAAAGCATTTCAAGATTCTGTCAAATTATGCAGAGCACGTATTGCCCTAAAAAAAGCACACATATACAAAAATAGAGACAATTGTAAAGTACTGTATGGTGAAACCAGGGTAATCTGCTTTGTATTGGCTGCAGGATTTTATTTTTAAAATCTTCCCTGCTACCTACTAACTTCGCTCCCCCTAACAAAGTATCCCTTTCCCCCCCAGATCAATTAATTGTAATGGGAGATACCTTGTATCTTATGGGGACAGTCCATTTTTTAAAAGAATTTCCTCAGAGCAGCCTCTAGGATTGTCTGTATGGTTTTTCACGTCTGACCTGGCAATGTTTTGATAATTAAGCCCTAAATCTAATCTTATGTGTGATGACTAATAGGAGCAGCAGACCCATAGTATCTAAAGTCTGATGTATGCATAGGACTTTAGTCTTGTGTGTTACCACTATGTACTGTTGTAATTTTAATCTGAATCTTATATGCTATAAATATGTTTGCTTTCCTACATTTTGCTTCTAGGCTTATGTGTAATACTGGGGCCTATTGTACTGTCTGTACTACTATGATGCACTAATAGTTTTTAGTGGAAAAGAAAAGTCATTGTTGATCCTCTTTGTAACACACTCTGTAAAAGTTTTATGTAAAAGCACTGTAACCTACTGTAAATTAGTCCTTTCAAATTATGTTGTTAATGAGGGATTACAGGTCTGAGATATAAATATAATTTGAGTAGAGGCTAATATTTGGATTTGCAGCTCCTTTAATTTATGTTTTAGTATATAGCATAAGATAATAATGACTATATTTAGGTTTCATGGGACATATATTTACTCCTCTAACGATATTGCCTAATGTCCCTATTTTACTCCAATTGGTGAATTGCATGTATATATGTTTAACTTGTTCTGCAATCAGCGGCCGATGCGTTAGGACATACTGCCTTCAACTCCTATATTAAATTATTCACCTTTGATGTTCATCAGTGTGATAATTTAAGGGCACATAGTTTGCTTACTTGTATTTTGCCCAGCCAATATTATCAATATTATTTACAGTGCCCCATTATCCATATATACTGAGTATTTTTAATCCCTAGTTAATATTTCCCACTAAGAAAACTAAACTACTAGGGTTTCTGCTAACCTACTACCTTGTCTTGGGAGATGGTGGAAAAAGATTTAGTAATGTGTTAAAGCTCCTAATGTTGTTATTCGCTTTAGATTTTACTAGACTTCTCTCTAGACTTGTAGTTTTTCAGACCAGCAGAGGGACAATTATATAGCTATAGCTTAATGTTTTATTGCAATATACTCTATTCTAGAGTTTACTGAAAGGGACAGTCAACACTAAAATTGTTATTGTTTAAAAAGATAGATAATGCCTTTACTACCCATTCTCCAGCTTTGCACAACCAAGATTGTTATATTATTATACTTTATAACATTTAAACCTCTGAATTTCTGCCTGTTTCTAAGCTACTACAGACAGCCTCTTATCACATGCTTTTTTATTAGTTTTTCACAACAAGACACGGCTAGTTCATTTGGGCCATACAGATAACATTGTGCTCTCTCCCGGGAGTTGTGGCTGACACTGCACTAATTGGCTAAAACTCAAGTCGATAGATGGCTGTTAAAAGATGCTTCGATACAAGGTAATCACAGAGGTTAAAGGTATATTAATATAATCATGTTGGCTGTGCAGAACTGAGGAATTGGTAATAAAATGATTATCTATCTTTTTAAACAATAACATTTTTGGAGTTGACTGTCCCTTAATGTCCTTCTCATAGTCTATGAGTGCAGTGGTATTATAGAAGGTAGAACAGACTCCCACAGCACCATAAAGTAATCATCCAGTTTTTTATTGAAACAAGGACATCCAAAAAGATACTCATGCAATACAAATGCATTCAAAATCACTGTTTAAATACACACCTATTAACCACAGATTCCAATATATCACCAAACCATATACAAAATATAAAAAGCACACTATTCCTAATGTGTTGCCACCTAGTGGTTTTAAAATATTATTACAACAGAATGTATCAAAATTGTAACAGGTGGCAGAGTTATCCTTGCATCTGAGCGGCCGCATATTACAGGAGCTCCGGTTTTAATGCCGGTAATTTAACCATCCCTGGCCGCTCAATACAGTTCAATCTATCCTAAAAAGGCAGGCAATATAATAGGGAGGGAAATAGGTGATTTTGACTGAGAAACAGCCTACGAGTAGGAGACAGTCATCTATTATCTCTGTGAAAACATTATTGAGACCATTAGGGAGCGGCCATCTTTGCTAACATGTGGTGCTACTACCACAAGCAGCAACCTGTTTCCTCGGGACCCGATGCAAACTTCTACTGTGGAGGACATTTGTGCAAATCCTTATACCCTATTTGCAAAATTTAGGAAATCAATGGTGCAAACAATAGATTCTGCACTACAAAATATCAACCTGGTGGACATAAACCCTGATATCACCAACCCGGTAGTGGTAACTGAGGATAAACCTCTGGGACCAAACAACTCTCTGACCTGCTTTCCAGACCCAGCCCATGATACGGAGGGTACTACGGCATCTAAAATAACTTACTACAGTTCTGAAAATACCTTCTCACCCCTTTATATTATGGGGGCTGCGGCGGAACCCCAGAAGCGTGCAGGATACTTTTTGCATGGTCAGCAAGAGAGACTCTATGAGGCTGATATTTCAGAGATGTACACTGGACATGTAGTGAGGACGATCATGTGGAATGTGGATGCTTTTTCTGAACATACTCATGACTATGTGGCCTATCGCACCCCAGAGATAAAGGAGGAGTACAGACCGGCAGATCAATGGCCGCCATAGTCGGCGTGTAAGCCGTCACATACAAACAAATCTTGTCCCACAGAAGATGTGATAGTTCTGAGTGAAGAGCTGGCGCAGAATAATGGGACTCTTCTAACTAGACATCTGGGTCTGGGTAGCTCTGTGTTAGAATGGAGGGCATCCATACTTAGCATTTAACATGACCACAGAGACATTTATTTTGCACTGACCTCCTCAGTTTTTACTGACTCTAAGAAAACCAGAGTCGGATAAAATAATTTTTTACTACAGACAGGTTTGTGCTGCCATTCATACCCAGGACTCGCCTTTATATCTGGTAGCCCCCTGGAAATATGCAATGTCCTACAATAGATAGCTTCCTATCCCCTTCCTATCTTCCTAATTTGTATGCACTAACTGGGCTTTTACATGACGGATCTGAGGTTTGATATGCCAGGTTTCTAGTGGTCTCTGACATTTTTCAAGGGGACTATATAGCTTACCACTCTACATTAACGCTATATAGAATGTCACATGATCGGTACACAACATGAGATTCTGTGCTACATCTGCAGTATACTTTTATTCATGCAAATTTATTATGTCTAGCTGTGTTCCTGGTAGGAAGCGCTCTTACTGAGCTTACTTTATTACGTAAGCTTATACGTTATTATAACTATATCTTAAGTTCTGCTACTCATGGTGCTTCTTATTGTTTACACAGTTATATTAATTTGTTTGTCGGCTCTTACTACGAGGACACACTTATGTGCTAATTCAATTACTCAGACTTGAATTTATCTCCGGTAGGGGACAACAGCGGATCTTCTTACTATAGCACTATGTATGCCTGAGGTATCCTCGCTTTTCTAATAGTCATTCTCTACACATTCTAACTAATCGTGCTGTTATATACATATGAGCAGGATTCCTCAAGTTCTATAGATTATATGCAATCTCTATCCTACACACAACTAACGCAAATAATAACCTCACTCCCCACATAGGGGTTCCCCCATAAGGGTGTCACCTTTTTCATTTGTATTGTTCAGTTTTTATATATGCTCTACGCTATCAAAACATGTTTGTATACCAATTCACACATGTGCCTGGGATGCATATTTTTCTCTGTTTAATTAAAATATAGTCCACAGAGCTTTAGCAGTAGTCTTAGGTTGGATACTTACATGATCTTCACATACCTGAGTATAGATTTTTTTTTACGATTTGAAGTCTGAAAAAATGAGGAAAGCTTACCATTGGTTGATATATTAGCAATGAGACTGTATTCTCTGTAATGTTTACAGTATAATGGTTACATATTAAAACCCCACTACAGTATCTCTAGTGACTGACTGCTTTTAACACACCCATGCCTAACATAGAGGATCCCTCTACCTTTATATATCTAGACTGAGGCATACCCTCCTATAAGATCTCCCTTATTGTAAGTCAAAGACTCTCAACGTTATATGTATATATTATTGGATATGGACTGGTCTGGACATTTTTGTTTCTTTTTACATTTGGGTATATATATAATCTGATTAATTTATTTTTTATAACCCAAAGTATATGTATCATTACTACATAGCCACAGACCTTTGTAAAAAGGTTAATCTATATACATATATTTACTTCACTGTTATATGTTTAATAACACAGTACATTTACTCAGTCAAATAGGAATGATGCTACGTAGAACACTATTTAAGGAAAAGGTTAGCATTTTTGTTACCTTCATTAGATACTAAGCTCCTATGTATGTAGGGGCGAGCTATGTATGTATGTAGAATGATAGTGAGCTTAGAGCTTTATGATATCAACCACTACCACTTTAAATAATAACATGTCTTTCTATGATCAGGAGCTTATATATTCAGAACTATTAGGTCTCAAATCTCAAAAGCTTCACTACAGCTACGGATAACCCTTTATTAGAACAGGCTTACTATGGACTACGTCTATAGACAAAGAACAGATTATCACAAATAAATACTTGTCTACCTATATATTTGTTTGACCTGCTACTTGGGTATAGGGCCCGTGCCTAAGTGGTGAGGTTTAATTACACACAATAAACAAGAGTATAGACAAGTACTATTGACGTGATCACATTTTAGTCCTGAGCTAATTTAAATTTCGTTATACTATATTACTATTTAGGCAATACCCTAAGCTGATTGTATCACCTAGATGGCGACCTGCTCATGTAGGTTCTCATTTACACCTGCCACATTGCATATTGACACTAAGTCCAAGAAGGTATCAATAAGCGTTATAGTATCAACCTGATGATCCTTAGTCACTTCACTTCTTAATTTTCATATTTTTGAGTATTTTACCACTCCTACCCCTCTGACCATCCCAATTTAGTTCCCAGTATTTCTTTATTTTACCCCCTGACCTCACCCCTTTAAGTTTCTGATGACTCTGTCCCCCTCCATCCCCCCCCCTTATACCATTGAGCTTACTTTGTAAGCAAAGGAAACATATCCTATAGAAACATTTATTTTATCTTTTCATGGGAACATCCTAATTTATTCATCAACAATATTCCTTTTCAGTGATCTTAAACATGTGCAGTTTGTATTGAAATGAAATAGACAGATACCTATTATACCACTGCTACTATTTCGGTGTGCATATCTCGCCTGTACTTTATTAGACTGTGATAACTTGCTGATGAGTGAACTACGTATATTTTACAGAAGACCAACATTCGACCCTTTATTGTTGAAATTTCTTACACATTCTGTTGTTGCTACATATAGTTAATGTTTTATGCTATACCAAGCCCAAAAGTGGCTAGAGATTCAATATACTTACCTCCATTGTATATGTATACTATATCATGGTCCAAGAGTGACCTACTAATTTTAGAGGAGGTCTATATACTCATAAAAATGAGGTTACAGCTATTTTTGCCTTTTTCATTTTGAATTTGTATGTATCTGACTATGTACTTTGTTATGACTGTGCATTATATTCCATTGTCTATACTACTCCAGTTTTGGTAATTCTACATATATTGTACGTTTGTAATAACCTCAATAAAAATGTATTTAAAAAATAAATAAATAATTGTAACAACAGAAGCAAAGCATAGAATACTTTATATAGAATTAAATTGTCAGAAAACAATATGGCAAAAAATTGTTTTAAACTTATTTCTGAACAACATCTCATTTTAGATATATAGAAATTAAAATAAATAACTAAACAAGCTCAAACATTTCAAAGAAAAATAGAATTATTATTTTTTCTTAAACATTTCAAAGAAATATAGAAATGTATTTATTAATTCCCTCTGGCATCATACTTTCTAATTTAGAGATCCAAAATAGTTCTCTTTGTTTTAAAAGGGTCTCTCTATTGCCTCCCCTTCTCGGTCTATCTCCACTGTCAACTATTTGCTAACGTAATTGACAAATATTATGACCATCCTTAAGGAAATGGGAGGATACTGGGGCTTCCCTGTTACCACACCTGATGTTAGATTTATGTTCATGTATCCTATCACGCTCCCTTCTGGTAGTTTTCCCGCTGTAAATTTTTGAACAGGGGCACTTAATAAGATAAATAATATATGTGGAATTGCATGTATAGTAGTTATTGATTTTAAACTTCTGTCCAGATCTAGGGTGCAAGAATTCATTGCCTCTTATCAATGAGTTACAATTCATGCAATTGAGACATGGGTAACATCCATAATTCTTTGTAGTAATGTATATTTGTTTAGTTAGTTTACAATATCACTCCTAACCAATTTGTCTCTAAGGTTAGTTACCCTTTTATATGCCATCATTGGAAATTCATTAAACTCAGTTATATCAATGTTACATTGTTGCAAAATGTGCCAATGTTTGTGAATGATCGATTCAATCTTCATACTATATGAATTAAATTGGGAAACAAAAACTAATCTATTATTCCTTTGTTTAGCTTGATATTTTTAAGGATTCTTCCTAATCATACCAATTTGTTCAATCTCAGTTTCAATTAGATTAATGGGATAGCCCCTTTCTAGAATTCTATTACCCATCTTAGAAAACCTGTCACTTACTTCTTTGTCATTACTCACAATCCTATTGACCCTAATGAGTTGACTACATGATAAAGAATCAATCAATTTTAGATTGTGAAAACTTGAATAATGAAATAGGTTATTTTTGTCAGTAGGCTTTCTATAGATAAACATCATAGATCATAGATCGGTCTTCTGGGTGACTATTATAGATCCCAGACTGCTCCTATAGCACCGGTTGGGGTGTTACAACACATGTGAGTGTAACCAATACACACTATTATTATATCTTTGGATCAGACGATATTGGGCCATGTGGCGCATCTGTTTCTTTTTGTTTTTTTAGACTGCTGTTCCTGGATCTAGGCCTGGTCCATCACAGATTGCTGCCTCCAACAATTATCTCACCATCATAAGAGACTTTTATTTAATCAGTTTCTCTGTAGATTTATTTATCTATTGTTTTACCACTGTTATTTTATACTGTTACAAATTGTGCCATATATTGCCGTTGTATCATACTAGCTGTGGTTTGAGTATTTAACAGAGTAGCTGGTATATTAATACTGAATATATTGGTTATAGCCCATTGTGGCACACTGAGTAAATAGATCCACATTTATTCTCTCTTTAGTATAACATTAGAGACTTTTTACAACAGTATATTGATCTTTTTTTCAATAAGGGCGCCCCCTATATATTAAGATTGGCTTTCTATAGATGTCTATTTGTAGGTTGTCTACTCCTTCCTCTCTATAAATTTTGGTATCTAGAGAGCTAAAAGATTCTTCACTGTATTCAATGGTGAATTTTAAACCACTCACTGCACCATTGAGCTCTTCAAAAAATTTGAGAAGTGACCCTGTCACCCCCCCCATATGCCAAACACATCATCGATATATCTCCACCATATCAGCCCAAATTGTAAAAGCAATTTGTTCTCATAAACATATTTATCTTCAACATTACTCATATATATGTTGGCATATGAGGGGACGACATTAGAGCCCATGGCAGTTCCATACCTTTAAACATACAAAAAGAATCCTGAAAAAAAAGTAGTTAGAGTATAAAATCAACGTTAACAATTGTTCAACAAAGGACAATCTTTTATCATCAAACAGGTAACTTTGGCTTAACCTTTTCATCACTGCACCTATCCCACTTTCGTGACCAATTGAGGTATAGAGGCTACCAACATTGAGAGTATATAAGATACACTTTTGTTGTATTAGGTTGACTCACCAGTGACCACTCTACTGCTGCCATCTTGCCTCACATGCCGTGTACCACAGCAACGGATAACGGAAGTACCTCTCTGACAACATCTGGTTTCGGTGTACCTCCATTTATACACTCTGCCGGTGGAGTAATCTAATTTATCTCGAGCAAACTTCATTTTCTTTTGCTCTTGTATTTTTTTTAAATATTTCAATCCTATCATCCACCTCTTTAATAATCTTATTGAAATATTCGATAGGACAAATGTTCATTAGTTTTTTTACATCAGCCATTTCTTTCCTCTGGATTTCCATTTCTTTTTGTAAATATTCCCCCGTTAAAATGATGAGATCATAGGAACACTTATTTAGAATACACACAAATTTATCACAATATTCAGTATTGTTAGCCATCATAGTGTGTAGCCATCCTTAATCCTCTTGGGATCCTCCTCACTCTGTGATATTCAGTGAGTGTGGCTGAATGTAAATCCCATGTCATATTTTTTTTAACCAGCCTTTCATATATTGTACTTGAATTCTCAGCTAGTGCTGTCCTTAGAAATTCACAAGAACCTTTCACCAATGTGGTGATTCTTGCAGCATCTGCTTTGTGTACATAAACACTTTGGATTCATCCTTTTTAGTTTCAAGTTCCATATTATATTCACTAGTAGTGCAAGTATATTTAAAGCAAATCACAGATCACCACAAAAAGTATATACAGCACCTTACTAGCTTAAAAGTCCATGTGCAACTTGGGATAGGGTAGCTGCAAATACCCCATATAACTTACAGAAGGTAGAACATACTCCCACAGCACCATGAAGTAATCATCCAATTTTTATTGAAACAAGGACAGCCAACGTTTCGGGTGTTTAACCCTTACGCATGCCATACAAATACATTCAAAATCACTGTTTAAATACACACCTATTAACCACAGATTCCAATATATTACCAAACCATATACCAAAAATAAAAATCACACTATTCCTAGAGCAGTGTTATTATAGTCAGATGTTTGCTCTGTTTCTTATATAAACAACAAGGTTATACCTCTCAGGCCAGTACTACTATTGTGGTTCTCCCTTTTTTTTTTCAAGGTCTGTGGGTGATTTTGATATTCTTAATTTCTTCCAGTTGCTTATTGATTTGTTTTTTGAGAGGTCTGAGTGTGACCTTACATTACTTTAGGAGGTTGGAAAATGAGAGTTACCTACTATTACCGATTTTACTTATATTGGGTCAGATAACGAGTGGAGTGCAAAATTGCGCTTTTGCAAGCATGATATTTGCACTCCAATCATTTTACCTGCGCACGCAATTGTGCACTGGTATTTTAAGTGGCTTGCAATGTGAATGCGACCTCGCATTCGCATTGCTAGGAAGCTATGCACTCAATAGAGCACGCTTTTATAGGCTCCAATGGGAGCCCGTTCTCATGCCGTGAGAAACGACATGAGAACTACCGCAGCGAAGGGGGTAAATAGCACACTTAGGGCCATTTTGTTTTCTAACAATCCACTTGTAATGGCTATGCACTCAATAGAGCACGCTTTTATAGGCTCCAATGGGAGCCCCGTTCTCATGCCGTGAGAAACGACATGAGAACTACCGCAGCGAAGGGGGTAAATAGCACACTTAGGGCCATTTTGTTTTCTAACAACCCACTTGTAATGGCTATGCACTCAATAGAGCACACTTTTATAGGCTCCAATGGGAGCCCCGTTCTCATGCCGTGAGGAACGGCATGAGAACTACCGCAGTGAAGGGGGTAAATCACACACTTAGGGCCATTTTGTTTTCTAACAACCCACTTGTAATGGCTCGTTACTTATCACGCACCCGCAAACATTTGTGGGCGCAAGATAAATTAGCGCTCCACTTGTAATCTAGCCGATTGTGTTGAGTATTTTATCTGTGGGTCATGTGCAACAAGTATTATTATTGTACTCTTATGCTGTAACTTGTTTATATCATCATGTTTTTTTATTCTATGTATCATATATAAAACTCAATAAAAAAATACTTAACAAAAAAATAGAGAAGCATAACAATGGGGTTGAATCTAAGGTTTGGATCATATGGTGCATATAAGAAATCACTTCATGAACAATTTTGACCCCAATACAATTCCTCAGTTATAAAATTTAGGTTTATCAAATAATTCCCCTGTAACTATATTTAAGATAAATAAGAGTTCAAGTTTAATTTATTTTGCCATCTGATTCCAAGCACACTGAGATTAGAAATTTTCTAAAGAAACCACCAGGGACTTAACACAGAAAGAAACACAACCACAGAACAGGATCCAGGCCCAGAGATCACGAAGCCTGACCAGAGAGGAGATATCACAACCTATCCTGACCAAGGCCTGAAAAACAACATACTGTGGGGAAGTATAAAGCAACTGAATATTATAAAAGTAATTATTACATTTAAAAACTTCTTCTAAAATAGGTATTAGAGTGCTGTTAGAATTTTTATGCTAGTGTTAAAATCTAATAAGAGCCTGATAAAAAAATCCAAATATTTACTGTAGAAGAAATAAAAGTTTATTTACATGTAGGTATAAATGATGTACCTTCCCTAGGTTAGGATTTTTGTAAATAAACCTAACCTTATATGTTAGTATTAGTAATTTGGTATAAGGCCTCAAATACAATTAAAAAAGTGAATTAATGATTGGCATATGTTTAACTAATGTAAGGTCAGATTACAAGTGGCCTGCTATTTAACACTTTTGCTGAAGTGCAAACACAACCAGAAGTAAACTTTTAACACTTTTAAGTTAATAGTAAAATGCTTGCCCACAAGCTAACTGTGATACTTCAGATAATATGACCGTGCTAACTTCTTCTCTCCATAGACTTCAACGGAGAGAACAAATAAAAAAAAAAATGCCTAACACCTGTCTCTCACAAGCTAACAGGATTTAAACCTACAGTGCTAAACTTAAGGTAGTTATGAATATTTTACATTCCAATGTTCTTCACATAGAAGAAAATGTTCTAAATATTTTTAAATATATATATTAATATATACATATATTTTTATATATATATATATATATACACCTGATGTATTTTTGTAATATATATAAACATATATATATATATATATATATATATATATATATATATATATATATATATATATATATATATATATCCCAAAGATAAATAACAAGTGGCACTAGCACTGTTTCTTTAAAAGTAGAAAATCTTTATAGGGGTTTCATCATTGAAGAACAGCAACGTTTCGGGCCACACTGACATTTAGTCATGCTATAGAATACTATGCAACACAGCTTTAAATAGGGTAGATACCTTATTTGCAAAAACATTAACTCTATGGGTGCTAAACATTTTTTTGTCAAAGCACAAATGCTTCTACTGCCATCTATAGGTCAGAGTTATATATTACTCCCAAACAAGTTTATACAATGTATTGTACCCATTAAAGAGTATTACTTTTAACATACATAAAGTGGTGCATAGTTAGATCATGAGATCCAAACCTTAAACATAATTACATACATATACATATCAGATATAAAATATACAAAAGGCAAAAACCATTATAAAAACAAATGGAGATCATAATCCCTGTTAAGACCTATAGGATGCAGAGTTTTGAGATGTTGAATCCACCATACCTTTCTCTTTTTTTAATTCCAATTCCCTATTACCCCCTCTCCTAAGTTTTGGAATATGATTGATTATTTGAAATCTAAGTTGTCCCATTTCTAAAAAATGTGATGACACCGGAAGGGTTCTATCTTCACATCTAATTGAAGATTTGTGGGCACTGATCCTATCTCTAATGGGTCGTGTCATCTCCCCTAAATAGCCCCTCCCACATGGACATTTTAGTAGGTAAACTACAAAATCAGTGTCACAGGTGTAGTAACCATTAATTTCACGTGTTTTCCTATCATGTAGTTGTGCTACATGTTTGCCTTTTATCATAGCATTGCGCACAGTGTAGGCAGGGGTATGAACCTTTTTTGGGGGTTGTAAGATAGGCGATTCTATTAGTGTTTGAACCACCTATGTCAGCTTTAACCAAAGTATCCCTGATATTTTTAAGAAATTAAAATTGTGGTAGATACCGCTGTGAAAAATAATGTTATCACAAAAGATATGGCAAGTTTTTTGATAAAAACAGACCCCATAACTCCTGTTTTCTATACACTACCCAAAATACATAAAAATCACAATTATCCCCCGGGTAGACCAATTGTCGCCAGCACAGACTCTGTATTTTCTCATATCGCCATATTTTTTTTACAAAATTCTCAATCCCCTTGCTTCCAAACAATTATCTTTTCTTAAAGATACAGGTGATTTCTTAGAAAAACTTTCTCATATTACTGATGTGGGTAGTGATATCCTCTTTTCATTGGACGATGTCAGCCTATACACTTGTATTCCCCATGAGGCAGGAATTCAAGCTGCTCTTGAATTGATTAAACAAGAAACAAATTACTCTATGCCACAATGTAATTTTATTGAAGATCTGCTTAACATACTATTGTATCTTAATTATTTCCTCTTCCAGGACACTTTTATTTGCAAAAAAGAGGGACCGCCATGGGCTCTAATATTGCCCCTTCATATGCCAACATTTTCGTCAGTCAATTCAAAAAAAGAATGGTATATACTAACCAAAATTTTAAAACAAAATGCAGGCTATGGCTTCACTATATTGATGATGTGTTTGACATATGGAGGGGCTCTATAACATCCCTGGAAAATTTTGTAGAGGAACTTAACACTTGCACTGATAGTCTCAGATTTACACTAAATTTTTCCCATACTTCAGTGAACTACCTCGATACTATTGTATACAAGAAAGATTCAGTTCTCATAACAGATCTTCATGTCAAGCCTACCGATCGTAACACACTTCTTCATTAAAATAGTTATCATCCTAAGAGGGTTTTCTCCTCCATTCCAAAAAGTCAATTCATTAGAACCATCAGAAATGTACAGGATAGAGATCTACAAGAGGTTAGACTTGAAGAAATGGCCGCCAAGTTTAGGGAAAGAGGATATCCCCCCTCTATGATAACTAAATGTAAAGAAGCTTGTGTGACACAATAGTAAAAACCAGGAAAGACGTTAAACGTGTCATCTTCACTTCTGGATTCAACACACACAGTGAAAATATTGCTAAGATCATAAAGAAACACTGGTATCTTTTAAGAAAATTTAACCCTCACATACCAGAATTTAAAATTCCCCCTATGCATTCCCATAGAAGGGTTAAAAATATCATGGATACTTTGGTTAAAGCTGACATAGGTGGTTCAAACACTAATAGAATCACCTATCTTACAACCCCCAATAAAGGTTCATACCCCTGCCTACACTGTGTGCAATGCAATGCTATGATAAAAGGCAAACATGTAGCACAACTACACGATAGGAAAACACGTGAAATTAATGGTTACTACACCTGTGACACTGATTTTGTAGTTTACCTACTAAAATGCCCATGTGGGAGGGGCTATGTAGGGAAGATGACACTGCCCATTAGAGATAGGATCAGTGCCCACAAATCTTTAATTAGATGTGAAGATTGAACCCTTCCGGTTTCATCATAGATTTCAAATAATAATCATATTCCAAAATTTAGGAGAGGGGGTAATAGGGAATTGGAATTTAAAAAGAGAGAGGTATGGTGGATCCAACATCTCAAAACTCTGCATCCTATAGGTCTTAACAGGGATTATGATCTCCATTTGTTTTTATAATAGTTTTTGCCTTTTGTATATTTTATATCTGTTATGTATATGTATGTAATTATTTTTAAGGTTTGGATCTCATGATCTAACTATGCACACTTTATGTATGTTAAAAGTAATATTCTTTAATGGGTACAACACATTGTATAAACTTGTTTTGGAGTAATATATAACTCTGACCTATAGATGGCAGTAGAGACATTTGTGCTTTGCCAAAAAAATGTTTAGCACCCATAGAGTTAATGTTTATGTTTTTGCAATTAAGGTATCTACCCTATTTAAAGCTGTGTTGCATAGTATTCTATAGCATGAATAATGGTCAGTGTGACCCGAAACGTTGCTGTCCTTCCATGATGACACCCCTATAAAGATTTTTTACTTTTAAAGAAACAATGCTGGCACCACTTGTTATTTACCTTTGGGATTTATATGTAAGAGGTGACACAGAACCCTCTGGCGGATGTGCACTTTACTACCTGCAATGAACCGTGGTTATTTCTACTAGTGCTGGACCTATTGCCCTTTTTATATATATATATATATATATATATATATATATATATATATATATATATATATATAGGGAAAAAACACATGGAACATTTTCCCCTATATGAAGAATTGAAATGTAAAATATTTACCGTACATAAACAGTTAAATAATTAAAAATAGTTAAATGGGGCGGAGCTAGCCAGCAGCAAGAGCAGACGTGTGGGTCTGCAGCTCTCTGCATATAATGGTTAAAAGATATTATTAAGACCTAGATTTTGCCTAAAAATCTATGAAAAACAGAGTCTTAAGATATGAACATATTCCTGACTATCGTAAGAAGTGACCTGTGAGATGACATTTGCTGGAGTGAACCAGGGAATTTACGGCCTGACTTCCAGACTTGATACCCCTAATGCTTCTCATTAACACTTTTCCAGCCTCCTAGCTGAGTATGTGGATAGTCTGTGTGAGGTGCAGCTTGCTCTCTAATCTCCCCGAAGAGCTTATTGTGATACCTATGAGTGCATTGTATAGCAAATGTGCAGACCGGAGCTGAGTGGCGGGGCAGACTGATCGGGCATTAGCGGACATTTTAGAATTAATGTGAGTACGCCACTAGCTACACGGAAGCTTATTGTGCTTTCGGACACACAATCCTAACTCACAGCACAGTGCCTAATCACCAGCTGGCATATATTTCAACCCTGGGCTGTTAACAGCCAGCTCCACATAGAGGCTACAACTTAGCAACAAAATTAGGGCTCTCTGACGCATAATAGCGATCTCTGTCAAAATGGAAGAGCATACCACCTCAATACTTGCTCTCCTAGCTAATGTGGAGAGAAAAATGAGCCGCAATTTTGTCTGCTTTACTCAGTTAATCAGAGGGGGAAATGTGGAGGATCATATGCCAACAGATCAGTCACCAGGCATCCAAAATGGAGTCGGAGGGGTAGCCGCCACGCAGCAGAAACTTTCTCTTACTAACTCCTTCCCTGTGGAACTTAGGGTAGATGCAGTAGGCTACATGACATACGGCGCTATCTATATTGCAGCAAGAAGTTCGGATGGCCAGTTTATGGTTGGTCAGTATGAGAAGGGAGACTTCAGACATCTGGATACAAGGTATAGGTTAGAACACTCTGTTAACCACGGGACATTTGTCTATTTTGGCCGGTTCACTAGCCCTGGTACCAGCAGTTTGAACTTGTCTATGCGGCGGTGCTCCCTCTCACATTATTTCCTCGGACTGGGCCAGCTACATAGAAGTGGTATTGGCTAAATGATCTCTTGTTGGTCGATACAGGTCCTTACCTTTTTTGTAACACTTGGAGGATGGAGACCTCAGCCTAAGACATTAAAGTTGATACGGACCGCAAACTTACTGAGTCTAGTTGTGGGGCTACCCTTCTCAGAATCTGCTCTTGTCTGGCACGATTATTTGTACAAAGTTTAACGATATTATTTTATCATTTCTTTTTATGGTCTGCTATATGGATGTATGTTTAAGATGCAGGTCTAGTGACTCTATCTTAGAAATCTTAGCTTTCAGAGCAGCTCTATACACTATTTATGTCTGCATTGCTTGCCTAGCATAGTTTCGGTCCTAAATGTTATGTTGTATAGATCCAGTTTTTATTATTGCTCATATGTGAGATATATAGATATGTGCTTATTCATACTGATACAGATGCATAACCCTTTTCACAGGCCTTTAGAATGCTAGAGATGGGTTTACAGATTTATGTCTTAAGTAAGAGAGCTCCAATGCTCACATATATAAACACTATGGAGAGAATTCCTCTATAGATAGATATTAACATGTCTTACCTAGGACTATTATTAGCATGCACTGGCAATGTAGGCATTGACATTCACTCCAGCTTCTTATCTATCACATACTAATCTATTTAGGTTTTATGTTTATGTTTCTTACACATTTGTTTGCATTTTATATTTGGTATAGCTATATCAACCCCATAGATGTATAAGGGTAAAACACATCATAATCCACCTCTTTCACTGTCATATACTTTATATCTCAGTTATGGTTTGTTATAAGCTGCTACGTGGGTGATACATAGCTTTTCACATTTATAATGTCTATTGGACCATGACATGTATAGTTACTGTTCGCAGTCTATGGGTACTATTATGCAAATAACTCCTTGAAAAAGTGTAATATTAGTACAAATCATTTTGTTTTTGTTGGGCTCCTCTACTCCCTTTCCCGCCGGTACTGGTTGCCTGCGGGTCATACCCATATTCCTTTTCCCCACATCGCCTATAGCTGGCACTTCCCTAGGAGAGGAGCTCACCCAGAAGTCTCCTTTACTCCATACTTGCTGATGCCTCCCTCCTCCACATAATGTTAGTGAGAGCCATTCTTCTTAATCTTATAGAAGGCTACTTTGCTTATACTACGTATTGGATTAAGACGCAATTGCCTTATACGTAACTATGACCCCTCCCTTTATCATAGCACTTCGTTAAGCTATATGGTATGATTTGGGGATCAACTTGTATGTATGACCATGTTCCTGACGTCAGATTAGAGCTCCTGTAATTCTCAAGCCAAGTTTAAAGGGTTCTATTTTGGTTTTGCCTCCCCCAACCCATACTTCAACTTTCAGAGGCGTTGAGTTGATGTTAAACACTATATCCCCCCCCCCATAGCTATAGTTATATTTATCTAGCTTCCGTCCACCCTTTTAAAATTTAAACCGAGGTTTACTTATACTTGTTCCCTTTGTGTCTTGTTAGGTTAAATTTATAAGTATCATCGATGTAAGCTGTGTTACTAATTCACGTCTGCTAATATATATGCTCAATGTGAAAGTTGTCAATAACTAATGTTTCTCCTGGAGGAAAATTTTTTACTGCCCAGCATTTGATCTTATCTGATAGTATTCCATAACTGACTACCTAACATTCTTTCTTTATATACCAGCATACCATGCGCTATTTACACTCAGCTAGGCTCACGCTAACAATTGATTCAGAAGTGTATGAAAATATTTGCGCTAACACTACCAGATACATACCCAGACATATACTCTTGTAATGCTTTTGGTCTTTTGTGTGTGTGGGGGCTTGGGCGTCTGCGGCCGGGATGTCTGAGCCTTTCTGCTTAATTATTTACAGTCACAACATGTAGACTAACTATAGATTGAAGGTTACAGAGCTATCAGAAAACCATTGGCACTTATTGTTTTATATGTGTCTATGCCATTGCGTGATAACTGTAGATATCTGCGCATTGCCAAAGCTGGATATGGTAGGATAGATGTTTATAGCTGGGATAACCTTTTATACCCTAGTTCCTGTTATGGTATCACATAGCCTGTACCCGCCAGAAGTCTTAGTATGTATATAGTTGCCATACCCCACAAACCCTGATATTGTAGGTATGTAGTTTCGGATACAGCACCACCTCATTACTAGAGCACATCATTTATTATTGTTAGGCTCCTCTCCTCCCTTTCCTGCCGGTACTTGTTGCCTGCGGGTCATACCCCTACTCCCTTTTCCTTTATCGCCTGTAGGTGATATCTCCCTAGGAGCGGAGCTCATCTGGAAGCCCCTCATATCTCATTTTATACTATGTATGCTATCATTTGTCTTATATATCATAGTACATGCATCCTAATACCCCTCTCTGAGAATAACTGCTCCAGAATGTAATCTTATTCGTTTTATACACAAAAGCCCAGGGACTTTTATCGGGTCTCTACTTAAGTATACTTATAAAGGTTAGACATCATGATAACAATCTGGGAAGCCTGGTGGCTCCAATATGACTTATGGCTCCCCCCCCCCCCCCCGCCCTCACCTTTAACTACTGTTCACCCTCATTGTAAGTGAACAAATAAGCGGTGTTTATCCGCAATGGTTAATATATTGCTACAAGTTTCTCTTATATCCCTTTTTTATTTATATGGAATCCAAATACATCTTTATGTTATGTTTAGTCTACCATACTATAGGATGTACAAGTTGTTATGGATATTTAAACTGTGAATGGTATTTTTTTTTTCTTTCAGTGTTATAACATAGGAAACAAAACGAAAAAAGAGGTAATGCCAGAATGTGATTACTTCATGTTATGCAAGAGGTTAATGGTTTGACAAAGCCTTGGAGGTGACATGTTTCAATTCTATGTATAATGTTTATTGTATGATAACCTTGTATATCTGGTATTCCTCAATAAAAAACTTTGATTCTAAAAAAAAAAAAAAAAAATAGTTAAATAATAAAATGAATTAAAAGCAATATTACTTGTTTTCAGGTACTTAAGTGGAAAGGACTCCAAAGTATATATATATATATATATATATATATATATATATATATATATATATACATATTTATATATATATGCATGTTGTAATTACAAATGTTTAGGTATTTTCATGTTTATTTATTTTGCTTGTATTAGTATGACACAAAAAAGTGGAGAAAAAAAAGCCAAATCTGACACATTTCACGCAAATTTCCAAAAATGGACTGGACAAAATTATTGGCACCTTTTCAAAATTGTAAGAAATAATTGCATTCCAAGTTTGTGATGCTCCTGTAATTTGTAATTAAACTCACCTGTATCAATTTAACAGGTGCTGACAATATAGAAATCACACTGGCAACCAGTTAAAATGGTGAAAAATGTACTCAACCTTTCTGTTGTGCGTCTCTGTGTGCCACACTGAGTATGGAGAAGATAAAGAGCAGCAAAGAATTGTCTGAGGATTTGAGAACAAAAATTGTGAAAAAGCATGGACAATCTAAAGGTTACAAGTCCATCTCCAGAGATCTTAATGTTCCTGTATCCACTGTGCACAACATTGTCAAGAAGTTTACAGCCCATGGCACTGTAGCTAATTTTCCTGGACATGGCCGAAAGAGAAAAATTGATCAAAGATTGCAACAAAGGATTGTTCAAATGGTGGATAAAGAACCTCAATCAACTTCCAGACAACTTCAAGCTGACCTTCAAGCACAGGGTACAAATGTGTTAGCTTGTACAATACATCGCCATCTGAATGAAAAGAGTCGCTATGGTAGGAGACACAGGAGGACCCCACTGCTGACACAGAAACATGAAAAGGCAGATTGAAGTTTGCCAAAACTTACCTGAGGAAGCCAAAATCTTTTTGGGAGAATGTGCTGTGGACAGACAAAACAAAATTACAGCTTTTTGGTAAAGCCCATTATTCTACTGTTTTCAGAAAAAGAAATGAGGCTTTTAAAGAAAAGAATACAGTCCCAACAGTCAAACATGGTGGGGGTTCAATGATGTTTTGGGGTTGCTTTGCTGCTTCAGGCACTGGATGTCTTGACTTTGTGCATGGCATTATGAAATCTGAAGACTATCAAAAAATGATGTGGTGCAATGTAAGGCCCAGTGTCAGAGAGTTGAGTCTCCATCAGAGGTCATGGGTCTTACAGCAGGACAATGACCCAAAGCACACATCAAAAAGCAGCCAGAATGTTTGAAGACAAAGCACTGGAGAGTACTGAACTGGCCAGCAATTAGTCCAGATCTCAATCCCATAGAGCACCTGTGGAGACATCTCAAAACAGCAGTTGGGAAAAGGAGACCTGGAGCAGTTGGCGAAAGAAGAATGGTCCAAAATTGAAGTAGAGACATGTAAGAAACTCATGGATGGTTACAGGAAGTGATTGATTTCAGTTATTTTTTCCAAGGGGTGTGCTACCAAACATTACATTGAGGGTGCCAATAATTTTGTTCAGTCCATTTTTGGAGTTTTAAATGGAATGTGTAAGATTTGAAATTTTTTTCTCTACTTTTTTGTAGACATGTGCATGGTGAAAAAATTCGGTTCGGTTCGGTTCGGATCGATTCAGATTTTTTCGAATTTCGGTTTGGATCGATTCGAATTCGGAAAAATGTGAATCAATTCGGTTTGGATTTGTTTCGGATTTATTCGGATTCGAATAAATTTGTCTGGATTCGATTCGGTTCGGTTCAGTTCAGAAATTCGGAATTTTGGTAAGTGTTAGGTGGGATATGCTGTGTATTAGACTAGTATTATGTACTGTATATTAGGTGTAACCCATAGCAGAGTGATATAACCTAATATACTGTACAATACTAGTGTAATCCATGGCCATCCGAATCTACCAAATAAATCCGAATAAATCCGAACTAATTCGTATTTAATCGGTAGATTCGGTACTATTTTAATTTGGAAATTCGAATCGATCCGAATCCAGAATTTTATGAATTTGGCCGAATTTCCGAATCGATCCGAAACGAATCGCACATTTTTACTTTTTTTGTGTCATACCAATACAAACGAAAGAAATAAACACGGGAATGCCTAAACATTACTAATTGCAACAATTTTCTGGGCAAAGTGATGCATTATCTGGCAGAAATGCAAGGGTGCCAATATTTTTGGCCATGACTGTATATATATTGTTTTTTTAGGGGCATTATCAATAATCAAATATCTTAATTGGTTGGCCTGGTGTCCCATTTCTGCAAAATGTGCTGGTACTGAGAGGTGTAACATTTTCTCATTACATATAGTTGATTTATGTTGATAAATGCGATCTCTTATTCTTTGGGTCGTTTCACCTACATGCAAAAGCCCACATGGGCACTTTAATGCATATACAACATAAGTCGAACTACAAGGTTAGTGACCCTTGATGTTATATTTTTTCCCAGTATATGGGTGGGAAATAACATCTCCCTTAATGATGTTGTTACATTGGGCACAAGTCCAGGCATGGAAACGTACCATACTTGTGGGTTCCAAAGAATTTCTTACTTTGAACATTGGCAGTGGGAATGAGCCAACTTTTTACCTATAGTATTGCCTTTGCGGTATGAGGCTCTGTGGTATTCTTGGAACTCCTTGATCTCTTTGGCCGGCTTCTTTTAACAGAAACCAATTTCTTTTAATTATGTTAAACACTTTCTTGCTCATTGTGTTATATGAACTCACAAAATGTAATCTGGTTGGATTTATTGTCTCACTTCTGACTGGGGTTTTTAACGAATCCTCAGCTTCCTTTAGCTCCTGTATGCTATAACCTCTGCTGAAACATTTCTCCTTTATGTCCCTGGATCTGACTTCTTTAGTGGTTGGGTCTGTCACTATCCTATCTACTCTATGCAACTGTGATTTGGGCACGCTCTTAAAAACTCTAGGCGGGTGAAAACTACTCCTGTGTAACAGAGTATTCCTGTCTGTGGGTTTAACAAACAAATTGGTTATTAACCTGCCATTGTTTTTGAGGACCACAGTGTCCAAAAATTCCACCTTATTTGCATCAAGTTTACTGCTGAACTTCAAAAAGGGAACAGAATTTTCAATATCTGATTTGAGCTCTGCTAATTTGTCTGGGGGGCCCCGCCACACGATGAACAAGTCATCAATGTAGCGGAACCACCCTTCGCAGTACTGTCTGAAAAGGGGATTTATGTACACATGCCTCTCTTCAATGGCATCCATTACCTAACAGGCATAGGACGGGGCCACATTCGACCCCATCGCTGTGCCTGTTTTCTGCATAAAAAACTAATTTTCAAATAGAAAAAAGTTATTTGTCAGCACTAGATGTAACAGTTGAACTAGTCATTCGAGCTGTGCCTCACTATAGGTTGATTTTTAATTAAGCCTCCTTTATACAGTCCACCCCTATAGTGTGTGGGATGACCATATAGAGGGAATTCACATCCCAAGTGGCCAGTACAACCTCCTCATCCATATCCTGTAAATCTGTGATCTTTTCTATAAATTGTACAGTATCCCTGATGTATGATTTTCCTTGTGCTACAAGGGGTGCCAATACTTTATCCAAACATTGATCAGTGGGGCTCAAGAGTGAGTCTATGCCGGCCACTATGGGCCTGCCTGGAGGATCTATAAGCCTTTTATGGACCTTCGGCACAATATAAAATTCAGGTATCATGGGGTACATTGGAATAAGAAATTTATACATTTTTTGAGTCAAGATGTTATCATTTAAGCCTGTATCCAAAATTTTTACTAATTCCTTATACACATTTTCTGTGGGATTACTACTTAGCTTTTTATACACATCTGTGTCACATAACTGTCGCATAATTTCATCTTTATATTTTGTGGTGTCCATTACCATCACAGCTCCGCCCTTGTCTGTGGACTTGATAGTAATGGACGTGTCCATTTCAAGTTCTTTTAACACTTTGTGTTGCTCCTGTGTCAAATTATATGAACTTTTGCGTCTGTATTTGTCATGTGCCAGTTCTTTGTTTTGAGTATCCACTACTTTAATAAAGGTTTCAACAGCAGCATTGTCACCTGAGGGGTTAAATGTACTTTTAAGATCAAACTGTCCTATATAAAAAGGTACAGTTTTATCCTGTGTGTCTGTGACAGATGATGTAGTGTCTCTATTAGAGTTGTTGAAAAAGGCTCTTAATCTCAGTCCCCTAAAGAAACGTGTCAAATCCAACATTAAGGAGAAAGTGTCAGCTTCCTCATTTGGACAAAACGGTAGCCCTTTATTTATTACTGCAATTTCATTTTGGCTCAGGGTTTTAGAAGAGAGGTTGATTACATTTACCTCCGTCGTATCGGCTTGGCTTGTGAGCGGGTCCCCACTCCTCCCATGTTTCCTCCCTTGTCTAATCCACCTCCTCGTTCTCTTGTGTCCTGTGGATGCTTCCCTACAAAAGAAGAGGAAGAAGAAGAGGTTGCGGGTGCTGGGGCTGTATTCAACATACCCTGTGTTCTTGCTGTTGATAGACATCCTGATCCTGAACTATCGGAACTAGTGACAGTGCACACTATAGTCGTGCTCATCACGCTTGAATTTACGCCGTTTACGTTCTTCCACCTCCTGTTTGAAGGTGTCCACTGTTTGTTGTACTTCATTAAGCACCCGGATATACTCTTCTTCATCATAGAGGGCACGCAGTTTGCGTTTATGCTCATCAATAGTAGCTGTTAAGGTCTGCAATTCTCGATTTGAAAAATCAATATTTAAAATAATTAAGTCCATAGAACTTTTGTTTAAAATCTGTTGGTAAAGGGTGCAGAAATCCGTATTGTCTGAGAAAAAAGTGGGTTGGAGGGGGGGACCACATACCCTCTAGGAATATGTCTGGTCCGATAGTATTCTGCCAACGCTGCAGAGTGTATTTGTAGATTCACCTGTCTTTTCATTACCCTTTCCAGGTCTTGTTTTTGTGAATCTCTCTCAGGTGCTGTCAGGAACTCTCTGGGCCCCACTGTCAGAGTAGCTATTCATGCTGCCTCTAGCTCTGAATAGGCAAATACTCCTTTATTGCACGCCATTTTTCTGAAGTAACCAGGTATAGACTTCCAATAAAGATCACATTTTCTGTAATGTCAGTGGTGCTGTGATACCTGAGGGTACAATATGTATTGAAACAATGAAACCAACACTTCACCACTGAGTATATCTCAGTATTTCCAGTGTATATTCCTAAATAGACTGGTGCAACACCTTAGGAGACCACCCTCTAGGCCTCAAAAAACAAGCACGACACAAAAGTGGCACACGGTGTAAAGGCTATACCTTTTATTAGAGCAATGTTTCGGGGGAACCTGCCCCTTTCTCAAGCTAATCACAAATACAAACTAAAAACCATTTATAGACACAACAATAAAACAGGTAACAAATAAGAATGCATGGGAGGGGCTAAGAAAAAATGACATCACCACAGCTAATTTAATTAGAAAAACTATTTAACATTAACCCTTTATTCCTTATGAGTGTATAGGACTACCAGATCAAAAACAAATGCAGCAAACTACCCACCATAGTAAGTTTACTAATAAATGGCTAGATTACAAGTTTGGTATTACAGGTTTATAAAAACCCGGCGTTATCAGGCAAAAAGTGAGCGTAGAGCAAAATTGAGCTCCATACCGCACTCCAATACCAGCGCTGCTGAAAGCTGCGGTGAGCTGGTATTACGTGCTTGTGCATGATTTCCACATAGACCTCAATGGGGAGAGCCAGCTGAAAAAAAGTCTAACAACTGCAATAAAGGAGCTTTAAGCTCCGTAACGCAGCCCCATTGATTCCTATGGGAAAACAAAATTTATGTTTACACCTAACATCCTAACATGAACCCTGAGTCTAAACACCCCTAATCTTACACTTATTAACCCCTAATCTGCTGCCCCCAACATCGCCGACACCTACATTATATTTATTAACCCCTAATCTCCCATCCCTAATGTCGCCGCAACCTACCTACACTTATTAACCCCTAATCTGCCACCCCCCCAACGTTGCCGCCACAATAATAAACATATTAACCCCTAAACCGCCATACTCCAGCATCGCAAACACTAGTTAAATATTATTAACCCCTAATCTGCTGTCCCTAACATCGCCGCCACCTACCTACATTTATTAACCCCTAATCTGCCGCCCCCAATGTCACCGCCACTATACTAAATTTATTAACCCCTAAACCTAAATCTAACCCTAACACCCACTAACTTTAATGTAATTAAAATAAATCTTAATAAAACCTACTTTTAATAACTAAATAATTCATATTTAAAACTAAATACTTACCTGTAAAATAAACCCTAAGGTAGCTACAATATAACTAATAGTTACATTGTATCTATCTTTTTTTTATTTTTATTTCACAGGCAAGTCTGTATTTATTTTAACTAGGTAGACTAGTTAGTAAATAGTTATTAACTATTTACTAGCTACCTAGCTAAAATAAATACAAATTTACCTGTAAAATAAAGCCTAACCTGTCTTACACTAACACCTAACCTTACACTACAATTAAATCCATTACCTAAATTAAATACAATTACCTAAATTACAAAAAAAACACACTAAATTACACAAAATAAAAAAAGAAATTATCAGATAGTTAAACTAATTACACCTAATCTAATAGCCCTATCAAAATAAAAAAGCCCCCCCAAATAAAATAAAAACCCTAGCCTAAACTAAACTACCAATAGCCCTACAATACAAACAACCCCCCAACAGTAAAACCCACCACCCACACAACCAACCCCCAAATAAAATCCTAACTAAATAAACCTAAGCTCTCCATTGCCCTGAAAAGGGCATTTGGATGGACATTGCCCTTAAAAGGGCATTTAGCTCTTTTTCAAGGGCCCAAACCCCAATCTAAAAATAAAACCCACCCAAAATCATCCAACGGGGCAGAAGTCTTCATCCAAGCCTGCAGAAGCTTTCATCTAGACGGCATCTTCTATCTTTATCCATCCACGCAGAGCAGATCCATCTTCAACACATCCGGTGCGGAACATACTTTTCAATCGAAGTCTTCTTGCAGAATGAAGGTTCTGTAAAATTACGTCATCCAAGATGGTGTCCCTTGAATTCCGATTGGCTGATATAATTCTATCAGCCAATCGCAATTAAAGGTGAAAAAAACCTATTGGCTGATCCAATCAGCCAATAGGATTGAGCTTCAATCCTATTGGCTGATCCAATCAGCCAATAGGATTGAGCTCGCATTCTATTGGCTGATTGGAACAGCCAATAGAATGCAAGCTCAATCCTATTGGCTGATGTGATTGCATCAGCCAATAGGATTTTTTCACCTTTAATTCTGATTGGCTGATAGAATTCTATCAGCCAATCGGAATTCAAGGGATGCCATCTTGAATGATATCATTTAAAGGAACCTTCACTCTTCAAGAAGACTTTGATTGAAGATGGAGCCGCTTCGCCCCGGATGGATGAAGATAGAAGATGCCACTTGGATGAAGACTTCTGCGGGCTTGAATGAAGACTTCTGCCGGCTTCGATGAGGACTTCTGACTCTTCGTTGAGGATGGATGTCGGGTTTTCAATCGGAATTCAATTGACACCATCTTGGATGACGTAATTTTACAGAACCTTCATTCTGCAAGAAGACTTCGATTGAAGAGGATGCTCCGCACCGGATGTGTTGAAGATGGAGCCGCTCTGCGCGGATGGATAAAGATAGAAGATGCCGTCTAGATGAAAACTTCTGCGGGCTTGGATGAAGAATTCTGCCCGGTTGGATGAAGACTTCTGCCCGGTTGGATGAAGAATTCTGCCGCTTCATTGAGGATGGATGTCGGGTCTTCAAAAACTGTAAGTGGATCTTCAGGGGTTAGTGTTAGGTTTTTTTAAGGGTTTATTGAATGGGTTTTATTTTTAGATTAGGGGTTTGGGCACTTGAAAAAAGAGCTAAATGCCCTTTTAAGGGCAATGCCCATCCAAATGCCCTTTTCAGATCAATGGGGAGCTTAGGTTTTTTTAGTTAGGATTTTATTTTGGGGGGTTGGTTGTGTGGGTGGTGGGTTTTACTGTTGGGGGGTTGTTTGTATTTTTTTTTACAGGTAAAAGAGCTGATTTCTTTGGGGCAATGCCCGCAAAAGGACCTTTTAAGGGCTATTGGTAGTTTAGTTTAGGCTAGGGTTTTTTTATTTGGGGGGGGGTCTTTTTTATTTTGATAGGGCTATTAGATTAGATGTAATTAGTTTAAATGTGTGATAATTTATTTTTTTATTTTGTGTAATTTAGTGTTTTTTGTTGTTTTTTTGTAATTTAGGTAATTGTATTTAATTTAGGTAATTGATTTAATTGTAGTGTAAGGTTAGGTGTTAGTGTAAGACAGGTTAGGTTTTATTTTACAGGTAAATTTGTATTTATTTTAGCTAGGTAGCTAGTAAATAGTTAATAACTATTTACTAACTAATCTACCCAGTTAAAATAAATACAAACTTGCCTGTAAAATAAAAATAAACCCTAAGCTAGATACAATGTAACTATTAGTTATAATGTAGCTAGCTTAGGTTTTATTTTACAGGTAAGTATTTAGTTTTAAATAGGAATTATTTAGGTAATAATAGTAGGTTTTATTTAGATTTATTTGAATTATATTTAAGTTAGGGGTGTTAGGGTTAGACTTAGGTTTAGGGGTTAATAAAATTAGCATAGTGGCGGCGATGTTGGGGGCAGCATATTAGAGGTTAATCAATGTAGGTAGCTGGTGGTGATGTTAGGGGCAGCAGATTAGGGGTTAATAATATTTAACTAGTATTTGTGATGCTGGAGTGAGGCAGTTTAGGGGTTAATATGTTTATTATAGTGGTGGCGATGTCCGGAGCAGCAGATTAGGGGTTAATAATTTTGTTTTATTATTTGCGGGAGGGCCTCGGTTTAGGGGTTAATAGGTAGTTTATGGGTGTTAGTGTGCTTTTTAGCACTTTAGTTATGAGTTTTATGTTACAGCTTTGTAGCGTAAAACTCATAACTATATAGGTATGTGTATAGGCTGTACCGCTCACTTTTTTGCCTCCCAGGAAGACTCGTAATACCGGCGCAAAGGAAGTCCCATTGAAAAAGGACTTTTTGAAAGCTGCGGTAATTATGTTGCGTTAAGGCCAAAAAAGTGTGCTGTGCCCCTAAACCTGCAAGACTCCAAATACCAGCGGTAGTGAAAAAGAGCCTTAACATTGCTTTTTCACTCATACCGCAAAACTCGTAATCTAGCTGATATTTAATAAAGTCAAAATATTGGTTATTCTGCTTAGAAACTGTGTGTGAACATATAATTTAGCAAATTTTAAATTAAGGGGAGGAGATCAAACTCCCTATTGAGTCCCTTGGGAGACATGGTATTGAGACACCAAATCCACTTGGCTTCCCTGTTATGTAAATCCCTATTTCTGTCCCCCCCTCTTGGTTTTTTAGGGGCACTATCAATAATCAAATATCTCAATTGGTTGGCCTGGTGTCCCATTTCTGCGAAATGTGCTGGTACTGGGAGGTGTAACATTTTCTCATTACATATAGTCGATTTATGTTGACAAATGCGATCTCTTATTCTATGGGTCGTTTCGCCTACGTACAAAAGCCCACATGGGCACTTTAACGCATATACAACATAAGTCCAACTACAGGTGTAGTGACCCTTGATGTTATATTTTTTCCCAGTATATGGGTGGGAAATAACATCTCCCTTAATGATGTTGTTGCAAAAAGGTATTGGCGCACATCCATTTTCAAAAGCACAACATATTTTTTGAACTGCTGCAAAAAATTGCCTGCAAACAACATCAAGGGACACCTATTCTTTTTAAATAAAATTGGGATCTTAGTCACACAATATGGCCATATTTGCTTAGCCAGTCACCACTTACAAGGTGCCCCAATATAGACTGGTCCTAACACTATAGTCCTTTGCTTCAGACGGCTGAATCATTCCTGCTTTTACTCTTCATAATAGAATGAAACTCCCTGGCTTAATATTCACAACTCTATTACACTGTCATGAGCACACCTGAGCTTGGGTGGGGTGCTTTAACCAATAGGAGATGGTCAGTATCCCTGATTATGTTTTAATACAAATACAAAATTTGGTTTAGCACACCTTACAAAAAGTTTATATACACATTTTTGGGAGTGCTGCCAATATGACCCAGTAATTACACAAACAAAAAGATATTGGCGCACATCCATTTTCAAAAGCACAACATATTTTATGAACTACTGCTGCTGCTGCTGCAAAAAATAAAAAAAATAAAAAAAAATATATATATATATATATATATATATTGCACACATTCTTAAATTATTATTGTGATTAAAAAGTATATATATTTTAAATTTCATCTTAATAGAGTGTGGCATATCTTACACATGGTTATTCTCAGGATAATATAGTTATTGTGTATTAAATTGACATAACATTATTGAGTAAACTAGTTCATCTGCTGAAACTAAAGGGGCTCTTTATTAAATGCTGCTGAATTGATTTTGAGTTCTTATAAAGCATTTGAGGGGTTGTATTCGATTTACAGTCATATTGTATTCATAGAAAAAAGTCATTGTTCTGTTGAATCATAGTAAAGCTTTTTAATTGTAGTATTTGGCTCATAGTCACTAATCAAAATTTGCTAATTAGCCATATTGTGTAAATTGGTTAATGTTACTGATTTATGATTAATTTCTCTAGAATTGTTTAATTGTGGCATCTAATATATAGTTACCTGATCAGGATTAGTTTATTAGAAGTATAAGAGTGTGTTTGTAACATATAACATAACAGAAAATTGGATTGAATCAAACATAGCTTGAATAATTCATAGTCTATTTGTAATTTATTAATGTTCTGATAAATCTGTTATATTTTCATCATAATTGAGTTCTCCTTAATTTGCATAATAGCTACTTCTCTATTTATTATAGCACCACCTATGTAAAATGATTTAGGAATTTGTTTAATTTGTTTAAAGGGCCAGTAAACCTACAAAATAATGTTATATAATTCTGCACATAGTGCAGAATTATATAACATTAGCTTAGCGCCAAATTTATAAATCAAACTATTGCAGAGATATTATATTCCAAAATGCAATTTTCCTGACCGCTGCTAATGGCTCTACTGAGCGGGTCTTAATTTGCATAAGCGCATCACGGGCACGCTGTCTAGTCACAGCTGGCCCAATTGTGCCATTAAACTGGTAGCGGGAGGGAGCTACATTCAGTTTAATGGCACGATCGGGTTGGCTGTGACTAGACAGCGTGCCCGCGTTGCGCTTATGCAAATTAAGACCCGCTCAGTAGAGCCAGGAGCGACGGTCAGGAAAATTGCATTTTGGAATATAATATCTCTGCAATAGTTTGATTTATAAACTTGGTGCTAAGCTAATGTTATATAATTCTGCACTATGTGAAGAATTATATAACATTATTTCATAGATTTACTGTCCCTTTAATAGTCTTAGACTCTGTATCCTCAGGCATAGTATCCCAGGACTGGTGTAAAGCTAATGTGGTGACAGTTTTTAAAAAGTAAGCAGGGGTGATCTAGAAAGATATAGACAAATAAGCCTGACATCAGTAGTGGGGAACATACTAGAAGGGATTATAAAGAATTATATTCAAGATTATATTCTGAAAAACAAGATTATGAGTTCATATCAGCATGGTTTTAGGAGTAATAGATCCTGTCAAACTATTCTAATTACATTCTATGAGGAGGTAAGTAAAAATACAGATAACGGTGAATAGCTGATGTTTTTTTTTCATACAGTGCCACATGAGAGATAATTATACAATATTAAGAGACTGAGAATATCTGAAAATGTTATTTTATGGATAAATAACTGGATAAAAGACAGGAAGCAACATGTTGTAGTAAATGGAGCTTACTCAGATTGTAATCAGTGGGGTCCCCCAAGAATCAGTACTGGGCACTGTTCTTTTTAATATTTTTATAAATGGCTTGGATGGATTAAATAGCAACATTCCTATTTTGCAGATGATACAAAGCTGTGTAAGGTGTAAGGTGATTAGATTAGTGCAGAGCAGAATGTTAATAAAAATTAGAGAAATGGGCAAGTAAATGGCAATTGAGACGTAAAAATATGCAGGGTACCTGTTATTTAAATGGGACTAGACTTAGCAAAACAAAGAAAGAAAAAATATAAAGGCGTATTTATAGATAAAAAGCTAAAAATTAGTGTGCAATGCAAGGCAGCAGCATCTAAGGCTAACTAGATGCACAGATGCAAGAAAAGAAAGCATAATAATGCTGCTGTATAAATCCAGGGCAAGACCTCAACTTGAGTACAGAGTGTAGGTCTGAGGACCAATTTTAAAATGGGACATTGCAGGATTAGAAAAGTTTAGATAAGGGCCACAACACTAATAAGGGAAATGCATGATTTAAACTATGAAGAGAGGTCAGACAAAGTGGGTCTGTTTACTCTAGAAAATAGTCACTTGAGAGGGGATATGATTACTTTATAAAAAAAACTATTCAAGGGCCATATACAGAGTTGCTGGAAGCACTGTTTATTCCTAGGCAGTTGTTTGTCACACAGGGTCACACTTTAAGGGGCCAATTTATTAAGCTCCTTATGGAGCTTGATGCCCCAGTTTCTGTGCGAGCCTTCAGGCTTGCAGGAAACAGAAGTTATGAAGCAGCAGTCTAAATACCGCTGCTCCATAACTGGTCCACCTGCTCTGAGACCGCGGACAGAAACCAACCCGATCGAATGCGATAGGGTTGATTGACACCTCCTGCTAGCGGCCGATTGGCCGCAAATCTGCAAGCTGCAGCATTGCACCAGCATTTCACAAGAAATGCTGGTGCAATGATAAATGCCGACAGAGTATGCTGTCAGCATGTATCGATGTGTAGCGGACATGATACGCTACATCGTATCATCTGTGCTCACACTATGATAAATCTACCCCTAAGGCAAGAGGAAAGGAGATTTTATCTAAAGCAAAATAAATGTTTTTTTTACGATAAGAGCAATCAAATTGTGGAACACCTTGCCTAAGGAGGTAGTAAATGCCAATACTTAAAATAAATTTAAAAATGACTTAGATATATTTATGACTTAAAACCGAATTTAGGGGTATGGTTGTGTTAAATGAGTCACCTTTCTAATGTTTAATGTAAATTCAATTGCCAACTTTTATAATGTAAATCAGGTATTTGCTCGATGAACTTCTGCCTTCTTTAGTCCTCATCTACTATTTTACTATGTTCTTACCTTGATAAATAAATGTTGATGTTGTAATATAAGGATACTTTTACTGTGATTTATTCTGTCATGTCAATACAAAGTGTTTATAACTCTTAACCCACCCATTTAGAATTAGAGAGAGAATTTAGAGTATAGACAAGATAAATATGCTAAGTATACTGCCCTGTTGATTTGATACAATATTTCATTATGGTTTATGTGCAATGTAAACACTTCCAGAGCTGTCTGGTTACCCTTGGTATAATTCGTTAATTTTTGCTGTATATTAATTAGTGTTATCTTATTCTGTAACTTTTTATATCGTTTATAACTATGCTACTTTGCAGTAAAAGTTTTATATGTATCTTTTTTAAATTAATATGAAAGATCTCAGTTTGTTGTAAATGATTTAGACTTTATTAGACATTTTGTTTAGCAGTTACTGTTGTAGCTAAGGAATGTATATGCTCAATTTTTTTTACAAGTCTAGTTGAATTCATCAGGGACTGCTAATGTCACAATCCTGAAGCAGTTGTACATTACTTCTGGTTATAGAGATACATTTTTGATTGGCTTCTGGAAAAATTAGCTATTAAAGTTTGTACCCTTAATAAAAAGGTCTGGATTATGGACTGAAACAAAAAATGAGTGATTTAAAAAAAAAAAAAAAACATTAGATAAGAATTACTGTGTGTAGTGATATTATTCCATTGAATCTGATATGTACCCAGCACCGGTCAGTGAATTTCAACATTGAGTGCAGTGATAAGAATGTTGGTATATATACATATTTTATATATATATATATATATATATGGTTATATGGTGCAGGTCCTATGTATGTCGCTCTTAGTTGTCACAGTAGACAAAGAGACTTAGCTTTGATGTTTGTATATGAACAAGATGATATGAGTGTAGTATACTCGCTCTGATAATTTTCAAATGTCGGCCAGTCAAGAAGGATCTTTTCAATAGAAGATGCACAGCCAAGCTGAGGACAAAAGTACTCCGGTGTTGAAAGTGTAAAGACTCTGAGTATAAACATAGCATATACTCACTTCCTTCAGAACATTTATTAATAGCTCAACGCGTTTCAACTATTAGATCGTCTTTCTCAAGAGCAAAATTTAAAAGGGTAAAATAAAAAAATCCTAAAAGATTGGCATGAGTCTAAATATAGTACAAAAAGAGTAGAAAGGGTAAAGGAAGAGAATGATAACATCTGGTGTGATAATGAAAATCAAAGTGCAAAAGATAATATACCTCCTCCCACAACTCGGATATCTAAACACTTACCAAGTATAACAGAACATAGACAAAAACAGAATACAAAAATACTTATCACTCTCACAAACCAAATCCCCAATATAATCAGGGAAAAATATATTCATGCAGTTGTAATGTAAGTTTAACAAAACATAATAAATATCAATACAATCATAAAAAGAAACAAAGACACCTTCCTGTATCCCGGGGTGAACAAGATCAGAATTCAGACTACTATTGGCACTCACATAGATGCTCAAATCACAATTATAATCATAACAATCATGATAATCACTACCATAGGGATAATAGAAAGCAATTTCCCCAGAGGAACCACTATGGACCAATGCATCTACACTATAGCTCCATCCATGGGAATCAGGGACATCCCTCAAACTCACGTTTTCCTTTTTTAGGGGGGCTCCAAAAAACACTCAGATCATAAAAAGAAACAAAGACACCTTCCTGTATCCCGGGGTGAACAAGATCAGAATTCAGACTACTATTGGCACTCACATAGATGCTCAAATCACAATTATAATCATAACAATCATGATAATCACTACCATAGGGATAATAGAAAGCAATTTCCCCAGAGGAACCACTATGGACCAATGCATCTACACTATAGCTCCATCCATGGGAATCAGGGACATCCCTCAATCTCACGTTTTCCTTTTTTAGGGGGGCTCCAAAAAACACTCAGATCACCAGAGATTTACAAAATTCTATAGAGACTCTATCTGTAACACAACAAACAGACATCGATCTCAGATCCCAATGGATAAGAAGAATAGAGAGAAATGGAAAAAGAAAAGAACTAGACGAGGAACATGAGGGGGCAGATTGGCACTCAGTAACTCAAAATGGGAAGAGAACAGTGAAACAACGACATCTAATCAACTAGTTAAGATATTTAATCTCTCTTCTATTTATTCAAAATAAAGAGAATAAGATGTCCTAAGAAAGGGCCTTAGTTTTGCACCCACTCGAGGCCCAAACCCTTTTGATTTATTCATTGATCTTTACAAATTTATCAGAAATCTAAGACTGATAAGGATTTGTAAACAGTCTTAATATTAGAAGAATTAAATTTGGAAAGTGGAAAATTAAGTCAAATCTTAGAATTCTATTTTCTTTCCCACCCAATCCAAGGGCAACTTTAACCCAGCATTTTAAGAAAGACAATTTGAAAAAAATGGGAAAAGGATATTTTATATGTAGTAATCCAGGAAGCAGACAAGGTTGAGGGCATTATTATACAAGACAGGGCAGACTATTTACATGAAGCATACAACTTGTTAGGGGACACTAACCCATATATGAAACTAAGAGGAAATCCCACATCTATGTTTCTGAAAAATTACCTATCATTATTGGATACTGCTAAACATAGGGAAATCAGAACAAAGAATGAGTTTGACTATTTGTATAATGAGTTCACCAAGATTGCAGTATTTTATCACCTACCAAAGTTTCATTAAAATTGTGAACGATCCCCAGGGCGCCCAATTATTTCGGGCATTGACTCACTTAAGTCTAGACTATCGCAATATGTAGACTTTTTTCTAAAACCCTTAGTACCCAATATATTGTCCTACCTAAGAGATTCAACCTATACCATTGCTAAGGTGGAGTCAATTAAGTAGAAAAATACTTACAAATGGATAACGCTTCATGTATCTGCTTTGTATTCCCCATGAAATGGTCATAAACACCATTAAAATAATCTTCCGTAAGGAGGATCTACTATCGGCAGAACATCACGAGTTTATCTTGCAAGCTATTTGGTTCGTACTCGAAAAAAACTATTTTGAATTTGAAAATTGTTTTTACCTCCAGATTAGCGGCACAGCGATAGGGACAATTATGGCCCCAAGCTATGCCAATATCTACATGGGACATTGGGAAAATGAATATATTTACAGAAACAACCTCTTAAGAGCAATATCGTCTGGTGGGTAAGGTTTATTGATGACATTCTCCTGATATGGGATGGAGAAAGTAGTGATATTGAAAAATGTGTAGACTTTGTGAATACAAATGACATGAATTTAAAATTCACCCATCATGTATCAGATACACATATAGATTTTCTAGACTTGACTTTTTTTCAATGAGGATAATAAGATATTTTTGAAACTGACAGTAATGGGTACCTGAGATTGGATAGTGCAGATTATTCAGCCTGGATCTGAAATGTTCCTTATGGTCAGTTCCAAAGAATATGGAAAAACTGCTTGAAAATCGAGGACTTTGACCAAGAGGCCTTGGAACTTACAAACTGGTTCATAAGAAATATCCCAAAAAAACTTTTGGAGAAGTCTGTTATTAAAGCTAGGAATCTTAATAGGCAAACAATTATCCAAAATAGAGAACTATAGAACCAACCTCTAAAAAATCTTTGTGGTAATAATAAAGGAACAGGAATCCAAGAGATTGGATTTATAACAACATATAATGAAGCAGCTAATAAAATAAAATAAAAATATTAAGAAATACTGGCCTATTTTACAACAGGACCCCCTTCTAGAGAAAGCAATTGGCAAGAATCCCAGGGTTACCTTCCATAAAAAAATAAAAATTTAAAGAATATGTGGGCACCTAGTAAACTTAGAGACCCATCTAACAATAAGAACTGGCTAAAAAATGGGATTAAGGTTTTTGTTTTTTAAGTGCAATAGAGCCAACTGCTTAGGTGTCAGCAAGCTTATAATGGAAATAAGCCGACAAAGTCAATAAAATAAAAAATGAATAGTAAAAAAATATGTGAGCTTAGTACCCTGACCAATTGTAAAACCACATATGTTGTATACCTTTTGGAATGTGGGTATGGCTTACAATATATAGGATATAAGAAATGCCCCTACAAAAAAATGACTGTTTGAACATATAAAAAATATAGAAATGGAATTTGAGGGACACACTTTATCTCAACATTAGAGGAAGGTACACAATAAAAGTCCTGAATGTCTAAGAGGAACTATTTTGGAACATGTAAATACTAGTAATAGGGGAGGTGATAGGTTTCTCTTATTCAGATGAAGAGAAACCTATTGGATTCACTTCTTAAATACCCTACAACCATATGGTCTGAATATGGAGATTGATTTATAAGATTTTTTTATGATGAAATAGGTTCTTCTTTTTTATTATAATGGAATCGGTTTCTATTTTCTCTTCTGTTGTCTAGTTTCATTTTTCACCCTCTCTATAATGTCACAGTAAGCAGATGAGGGTTAGGGATGGGCGAATGTTTCTAAAAATTTGAAATTTAAAACGAATTTTGATACATTCGTTCGTTCGAATCGAATTTTGAATGTTTATATAACATTCTAACATTCTATTTTTGAATTTTCGTTTTCGAATTTATTCGAAAAGATTCGTTCGAATAATAGAATGTTTAGCTATGTATTCATTCAATTTTGAAATGTAATATTCTAATTCAAATGTGACATTCGAATTTGAATGTGACATTCAAATTTGAAATAGTATTTCTAGTCTACAACTGTGTTTAATAAATGTAATATTCAAATTTGAATGCTTCATTCGAATTCGAATGTCACGTTCGAATTTGAAATAGTATTTCTAGTCTTATACTGTGTTTTAAATGTGATATTTGATTCGAATGTGAAATTCGATTCGAATATTACATTCGAATTCGAAATAGTATTTCTAGTCTAATACTGTGTTTTATAAATGTAATATTCGAATTTGAACGTGACATTCGATTGGAATGTGATATTCAATTTGAATGTGACATTTGAAATAGTGTTTCTAATCTAAAATTGTGTTTTATAAATGTAATATTCGAATTCGAATGTGATATTCGAATGTAACATTCAAATTCAAATGTGATATTCGAAAACTGTAAATAACATTCGAAAATCGCATTTTTAAGAATATTCGTTCTAATCAACATTCTATTATGTAAATCGAATTTCTACAATAACATTCGTTCTAACATTCGAATTCGGATATAAACACATTCGCCCATCCCTAATGAGGGTATGCACTTTTTCTAAAAAGTGTTAATATATACTTATTATCAATTAATTTAGGTGTATTATTGTATTGCTGCTAGTATGTAATCTCCATAGTTTTTATTCATGAAGTTTTTTGTTTTATTTATTTTAGGGACATATGTGTTTTTATGGCTAAAATTGTAATTTTTAATAATATATGTTTTAACAATAAGCATATTATCAATTTCTATTGTAAACATTATGGATCAAATATTCTTTGGCTCATATGTATTAACTTTTTGACATATGACAAACGTGTTGTGTATATATATATATATATATATGAACATGTAATCATAGAAGTTTTTCTGCGAAATTCATAAAAGAATTTTGATACAGAATGATAACATTACTTATACTCCATGGGGGATATCTATCAAACCGTCAACTTTGTTGCATTCGACGGCACCAATACGCTCGCCTAACATTGTGGCTGCGGACCTGAATACGATCTCCATATTTATATTTATATAAGTCGTGCACCAAGTACGGGGCGATGAGCATCGAACTGTTGTTAACTAACAGTCATAGATCTCGCATCTATTCGGCTATTTAGCAACTTTATTTATACCCTGTCACTAAACACCCCCACTATACTAAAATGTTTAACCCCTATTCCGCTGCACCCAGATCCCATTGCAACTAAATAAAGTTATTAAACCCTACTCCGCTGCTCCCGGACCCCGCCGCAACTAAATAAATGTATTAACCCCTAAACCGCCAGCCCCTCACATCGCCATAAACTAAATTAAGCTATTAAACCCTAAACCTAGCAACCCGCTAACTTTACATTAAAATTACAACATCGCTAACTTATAATAAATTAAAACTTACCTTTAGAATTAAAATAAACTATATTAAACTATTAATTAACCTACCCTAACTATTATACTAAAATAACATTAAATTACCAATTAAATTAACTATATTACATATTAAAAAAAAAACTAACCCTAATCAAATTATTTAAATCTACTATTAAAAATGACTAAATTACAAAAAAAATAAACGCTGTTACACAAAATAAAAAACACTAAATTACAAAACAAAACAAAACACAGTATCAAAAATAAAAACGAATTACACCTAATCTAATAGTCCTATCAAAATAACCCCCCCCCAAAATAAAAAAAACCCTAGCCTACAATAAACTACCAATGGCCCTTAAAAGGGCCTTTTGCAGGGCATTGTCCCAAAGAAATCAGCTCTTTTACCTGAAAGAAAAATACAAACTTTGGCAAACATTGGGCCCCTTAGTACCAATTGAGCATTGTCAAAATCCCACGGCCTACCTGAGTATTGTTCCTTACCATGTCCATCCCTTTATGACTACAGTGTACCCATCTTCTGATGGCCACTTTCAGCAGGATAATGCACCATGTCACAAAGCTCAAATCCTCTCAAACTGGTTTCTTGAACATGACAATGAGTTCACTGTACTCCAATGGCCTCCACAGTCACCAGATCTCAATCCAATAGAGCACCTTTGCGATGTGGTGGAAAGGGAGATTCACATCATGGATGTGCAGCCGAAAAAAACTGCAGCAACTGTGTGATGCTATCATGTCAATATGGACCAAATGTCTGAGGAATGTTTTCAACACCTTGTTGAATCTATGCCACGAAGAATTAAGGAAGTTCTGAAGGCAAAAGGGGGTCCAACCAAGTACTAGCAAGGTGTACCTAATAAAGTGGCCTTTGAGTGTGTATATATATATATATATATATATATATATATATATATATATATATAACTGAACACAAAACTGGCACTCGCTGGTCTTTCAAAAAATGCTTTACTGTGAAAGTAGTGACATTTTGGGGACAAAGTATCGGGCATACTTTGTCCCCGAAATGTCACTACTTTCACAGTAAAGGATTTTTTTGAAAGACCAGCGAGTGCCAGTTTTGTGTTCAGTTATATTTAATTACACTAGCACCCTGGCAGATGATATACTGAGTGAGAGTGCTCTCCCTTGTTACCATATATATATATATCAAAATAACAAGAGTATTGCATTGAGCAATGATACTTTTTTATTGGACTAACTATACATTTATAAGTTGACCAATAAAAAAGTATCATTGCTCAATGCAATACTCTTGTTATTTTGATATCTAAATCTCTGGACTAACACGGCTACTCCAATCAACATATATATAGACAGAGGGATGAGAGTTTAGAGTTGTGGAAAATGTTTTAAAAATAGAAAAGTACTTTTAAGATAGAAAAAACTGTGGCAAAATATTTTTGTTAGTTTCTTACAGTGAATAGTTGTCCCAGCTCTTGACTGCAAAATACTTTTTTTGCTTTGATAATTAAGAAAGTTTGAGCTCTTGGGGGAATTAGTAAATTTGCAAGTTTTGGAAGAACAACAGGATATAACATATATATATATATATATATATATATATATATATATATATATATATATATATATATATATATATATATATTATTAAGTTACAGAAAAAGAAAATATATTCATATAGTGTGAACACATTTCTAGCTCTTAAAACATACTTCATTAAAAATAGAATTTATACATGTGGAAAATGTTTTATTTTTAAATGCAACAGATTTATGGAGGGATTAAGCTATTTTAATGCATTATACATATTTGTTGTTATCTACAAAAAAACAAAAACATTTTGCTTATTATAATACTAATGTTATTTATTTAATTTGGGTTTATATGCCAATCAATATACAAACCACATCTGTAGAATTCTCAAAAGTGGTTTGAGGGACGATTTACATGTAGTAAACAAGAATATGTAAAATATTAAGTGCAATGCAAGGTAGAAATAAAATAAAATAAACTTTGTGAGATAGAAATCGCTAAATGTGCATTGGTACTGACTGATGTAACATAAATGAAAATCATATAAAAAAGTTATATTGAATTTATATGTAGCTAAAAGCACATAACAAATGTCTATCATGCAGTATACTATGTTAGAAACACATTAAAACCATAAGCAAAGTAAAGCAATAATATCCAAATAAGGGCTAGATTACAGGGGCGCGATCCGATATAGATCGCAGTTTGCGGCGCAAGCGAGGGAACCCGCGTCGCCCGCAGTTTCGGCTCACAACTCGAGCTATCCAATATGGGGCGCAGTCACTTGCTAAAGTGGCGCAAGTCTCACAAACCAGCGATGTCCAGAAATCTGCGTAAGTACAGATTTTTGGAGTCGCCAGTGACTTGCGCCACGTTAGAAACTGCCGGCGCCTATAAAACCTGACTAAAGTCTAAATCACCCGCACTGTCTAACACGCCTCCTAAACATAGCCCGACACGTCTAACCCTCTATCCGCTATCCCCCCTCACTAGCCTAACAATAAAAAAAGTTATTAACCCCTAAACCGCCGCTCCCGGACACCGCCGCAACCTAATAAAGTTATTAACCCCTAAACCGCCGCTCCCGTACCCCGCCGCCAGCTATATTAAATCTATAACCCCCTAAAGTGAGCCCCTAACACCGCTGCCATCTCTATTAAAATTATTAACCCCTAATGTAAGCCCCTTACACCGCCGCCATCTATATTAAAATTATTAACCCCTAATTTAATCTACCTACCCCGCCGCCAGCTATATTATCTATATTAATCCTAAGTATATTATAGTTAATATAGTTATCACATTATATATATTAATTATATTAACCCTAATTATATTAGGGTTAATATAGTTAATATAGTTACTATAGTATTTATATTAACTATATTAACTCTATCTAACCCTAACACCCCTAACTAAATTTTTATTAAATTAATCTAATTCATATTATAAACTAAAATATTCCTATTTAAATCTAAATACTTACCTATAAAATAAACCCTAAGATAGCTACAATATAATTAATAATTACATTGTAGCTATGTTAGGGTTAATATTTATTTTACAGGTAAATTGTTAATTATTTTAACTAGGTATAATAGCTATTAAATAGTTATTAACTATTTAATATCTACCTAGTTAAAATAATTACCCAATTACCTGTAAAATAAATCCTAACCTAAGTTACAAATACACCTACACTATAAATAAATTAAATAAACTACAAATATCTATCTAAAAATACAATTAAATAAACTAAACTAAATTACAAAAACAAACAAACACTAAATTACAAAAAATAAAAAAAAGATTACAAGATTTGTAAGCTAATTACACCTATTCTAAGCCCCCTAATAAAATAATAAAGCCCCCCAAAATAAAAAAAATTCCCTGCCCTATTCTAAATTAAAAAAAGTTCAAAGCTCTTTACCTTACCAGCCCTTAAAAGGGCCTTTTGTGGGGCATGCCCCAAAGAATTCAGCTCTTTTGCATTTAAAAACATATACAATACCCCCCCCCATTACAACCCACCACCCACATACCCCTATTCTAAACCCACCCAAACCCCCCTTAAAAAAGCCTAACACTACCCCCTTGAAGATCTCCCTACCTTGTCTTCACCACACCGGGCCGAACTCCTCATCCGATCCGGGCGATGTCTTGCTCCAAGCGGCAAAGAAGAATTCTTCCTCCGGCGATGTCTTCCTCCAAGCGGCAAAGAAGAATTCTTCCTCCCGGCGACGTCTTCCTCCAAGCGGCATTAAAGTCTTCTTCCTTCCGGCAGCATCTTTCATGAAGCGGCATCTTCAATCTTCTTTCTTCGCTCCGCCGCCGCGGAGCATCCATCCCGGCCGACGACTGAACGACGAATGAGGTACCTTTAAATGACGTCATCCAAGATGGCGTCTGCCGAATTCCGATTGGCTGATAGGATTCTATCAGCCAATCGGAATTAAGTTAGAAAAATCTGATTGGCTGATTGAATCAGCCAATCAGATTCAAGTTCAATCCGATTATTTTTAAAGCCGATTATTTTTAAAGCTTTGAAATGAAGACTTTAAATGCTAAACAGAATTATAAACCTAATAATATAGATTGTATCATCAAACTAAGTTTAATGAACAAAATCATTTGCTAACAGCACCTATTTAAATAATCACACAACAGACTGCATCATCATCAAACTAAGTTTAATAAACAAAAACATTTGCTAAACATCACCTAATAAAATAATTACACAACAGACTGCATCATCATCAAACTAGGTTTAATGAACAAAAACATTTTTTTACATGCATTTTTCTGCAATCAGTTCTCTGCATTGTTAGCATATTAGATAATATTGGGTCTGGACCTATTCTATGCATTTCAATCTGCAGTGATTAATAGGCAGTTAGGCACCCTCACCTCAAGCAGCTGGACAGGAAGATAATAGGGAAGTGGCTGCTAAAATTTGTTGCTTGATAGCTAATGTCTGCTCTGTGTACACAGATCAATTTCAGGCTGTTAAGTTGCATAACTTTGCTGCAAAACAAGCGGACAGCTCCACCTACTGTCTATTTTAATTAGTGCACTTTGCTTTCCAAAGCTTTTCAATAGCAGTCACATGACTGAAAAAAGGTTGTTATTCTGAAACGGCGCAAATTGAACCGGAGTAAACCGAGGGCCACCTGTATATATATATATATATATTGTACCAAAATACCATCAGATATACAGTATGTAGAAATATTTATCTATGAATAAATTGAACAAATTCTGCTATGTGCAAAACATTGGAATGTGAAATATTCATATTTTCATGCTGGGTTAGCGCAGAAGATATATTCAATTGGGTTTGCTATTTGGGAGGGATCAGGTAGGCATCAGGGAGGGGTGAAGTGTCAGTTGGGAGGGTAATACCTACATTACAATACTATTACCACCTAGCTAATTAACCCCTTCACTGCCGGTAATTTAAGAAATATGGTGCATAGCTGCTATTAGCAGCCTTCTAATTACCAAAAAGCAACGGCAAAGCCATAATGTCTTTTATTTCTGAACAAATAGGATCCCAGAGTTTTTACAGCCATGTGTGTTATGACTTCAAAAGCGGTATGTAAATAATTTCAGTGAGAAACCCAAAGTTTGTGAAAAAGTTAAAGGGACACTGAACCCAAATTTTTTCTTTCGTGATTCAGATAGAGCATGACATTTTAAGCAACTTTCTAATTTACTCCTATTATCAAACTTTCTTTATTCTCTTGGTATCTTTACTTGAAATGCAAGAATGTAAGTTAAGATGCCGGACCATTTTTGGTGAACAACCTGGGTTGTTCCTGCTGATTGGTGGATAAATTCATCCACCAATAAAAAGTACTGTCCAGAGTCTGAACCAAAAAAAAGCTTAGATTCCTTCTTTTTCAAATAAAGATAGCAAGAGAATGAAGAAAAAATTGATAATAGGAGAAATTAGAAAGTTGCTTAAAATTGTATGCTATATCTGAATCACGAAAGAAAAAAATTGGGTTCAGTGTCCCTTTAACAATGTTTTTATATGATCGCATTTGGCAGTGAAATGATGTCATGAAATATAGCAAAATGGGCCTAGATGAATACCTTGGGTTATCTACTTAAATATATATATATATATATATATATATATAAAGTTTTTATTAGTAGATAAAAAATATTAAAAAACAATCGGCGAGATTACGAGTTTGGCGTTAACAGGGGTGCATTTCTAATGAGGCTTTTTTTTCTAACGCTACCTTAAGCCAACGCTGGTATTACAGGTTTTTTTAAACCTGGCGTTAGCAGCAAAAAGGAGAGCGTAGAGCAGAATTTAGCTCCACATCTCACCTCAATACCAGCCTTGCTCACGGTAGCGTTAAGATGGCTAAACGTGCTTGTGCACAATTTCCCCATAGGAAACAATGGGGCTGAGCTGGCTGGAAAAAAAACCTAACACCTGCAAAAAAGCAGCGTCTAGCTCCTAACGCAGCCCCATTGTTTTCTATGGGAAAATAAAAAATATGTCTATACCTAACACCCTAACATGAACCCCGAGTCTAAACACCCCTAATCTTACACTTATTAACCCCTAATCTGCTGCCCCGACATCCTCGCCACCTACATTATATAATTAACCCCTAACCTGCCACTCCGGACACTGCCGCCACCTACATTATCCCTATGAACCCCTAATATACTGTGCCCAACATCGCTGCCACCTACATTATACTTATAAACCCCTAATCTGCTGCCCCCAATGTTGCCGCCACCTACCTACAATTATTAACCCCTAATCTGCCGACCAGACATCACTGCCACTTTAATAAATGTATTAACCCCTAAACCGCCGCACTCCTGCCTCGCAAACACTAGTTAAATTGTATTAACCCCTAATCTGCCCCATCCAACGTCGCCGACACCTACCTACATTTATTAACCCCTAATATTCTGACCCCAACGTCGCCGCTACTATAATAAATGTATTAACCCCTAAGTCTAACCCTAAGTCTACCCCCTAACTTAAATATAATTTAAATTAAACGAAATTAATTTAACATAATTAAATAAATTATTCCTATTTAAAACTAAATACTTAACCGATAAAATAAACCATAAGCTAGCTACAATATAACTAATAGTTACATTGTAGCTAGCTTAGGTTTTATTTTTATTTCACAGGTAAGTTTGTATTTATTTTAACTAAGTACAATAGTTATTAAATAGTTATTAACTATTTAATAACTACCTAGCTAAAATAAGTACAAAATGACCTGTAAAATAAATCCTAACCTAAGTTACAATTACACCTAACACTACACTATCATTAAATAAATTACCTAAACTACCTACAATTAAATACAATTAAATTCAATAAACTAAAGTACAAAAACCCCCCACTAAATTACAGAAAATAAAAAAAGAATTACAATAATTTTAAACTAATTACACCTAATCTAATCCCCTAATAAAATAAAAAAGCCCCCCAAAATAATAAAATTTCCCTACCCTGTACTAAATTACAAATAGCCCTTAAAAGGGCCTTTTGCGGGGCATTGCCCCAAAGTAATCAGCTCTTTTACCTGTAAAAGAAAAATAAATACCCCTCCAACATTAAAACCCACCACCCACACACCCCTACTCTAAAACCCACCCAATCCCCCCTTATAAAAACCTAACTCTAACCCCCTGAAGATCTCCCTACCTTGAGCCATCTTCACCCAGCCGGGCACAAGTGGTCCTCCATACGGAAGAAGTCTTCATCCGATCGGGGCAGAAGAGGTCCTCCAGATGGCAGAAGGCTTCATCCAAGCTGCATCTTCTATCTTCATCATGGAGGACCACTTGTGCCTGGATGGGTGAAGACGGCTCAAGGTAGGGAGATCTTCAGGGGGTTAGAGTTAGGTTTTTTTAAGGGGGGATTGGGTGGGTTTTAGAGTAGGGGTGTGTGGGTGGTGGGTTTTAATGTTGGGTGGGTATTGTATTTTTCTTTTACAGGTAAAAGAGCTGATAACTTTGGGGCAAGCCCCGCAAAAGGCCATTTTAAGGGCTATTTGTAATTTAGTATAGGGTAGGGAAATTTTATTATTTTGGGGGCTTTTTTATTTTATTAGGGGGATTAGATTAGGTGTAATTAATTTAAAGTTATTGAAATTCTTTTTTATTTTCTGTAATTTAGTGTTTTTTTTTTTTTGTACTTTAGTTTATTGAATTTAAATGTATTTAATTGTAGAAAGTATAGGTAATTTATTTAATGATAGTGTAGTGTTAGGTGTAATTGTAACTTAGGTTAGGATTTATTTTACAGGTAATTTTGTACTTATTTTAGCTAGGTAGTTATTAAATAGTTAATAACTATTTAATAACTATTGTACCTAGTTAAAATAAATACAAATTTGCCTGTAAAATAAATATAAATCCTAAGCTAGCTACAATGTAACTATTAGTTATATTGTAGCTAGTTTAGGGTTTATTTTATCGGTAAGTATTTAGTTTTAAATAGGATTAATTTATTTAATTATGTTAAATGTATTTCGTTTAATTTAAATTATATTTAAGTTAGGGGGGTTAGGGTTAGGTCGGCAGATTAGGGGTTAATAATTGTAGGTAGGTGGTGACGACGTTGGGGGCTGCAGATTAAGGGTTAATAAATATAATGTAGGTGTTGGCGATGTTAGGGGCAGCAGATTAGGGGTTCATAGGTATAATGTAGGTGGCGGCGATGTCCGGTCGGCAGATTAGGGGTTAAAAAATTGTATTATAGTGTTTGCGATGTGGGGGGGGGCCTCGGTTTAGGGGTTAATAGGTAGTTTATGGGTGTTAGTGCACTTTTGAGCCCTTTAGTTAAGAGTTTTATGTTCCGGCATTAGCCCATAAAACTCTTAACTACTGACTTTTAAATGTGGTAGAAGTCTTGACAGGAGAGGGTTTACCGCTCACTTCTTCCAAGACTCGTAATACCAGCGTTAGGCAAATCCCATTAAAAATATAGGATACGCAATTGACGTAAGGGGATTTGCGGTAGCCTCGAGTCTCGGAAGAAAAGTGAGCGGTGAGCCTCTACCTGTCAGACTCGTAATACCAGTGTTAGGTAAAAAGCAGCGTTGGGACCTCTCAACGCTGCATTTTAAGGCTAACGCAAAACTCGTAATCTCGGTGAATGTTCTTATTCTGTTTAAAAGGAGTGATAGCAGAAATGTTATAAATCCTACCTACCTGCTTTTTAACAAAATATACTAAGAGTATAGGTTCAAAGTCAATTTTATTATAGAAGCAAATTAAAATTTATATTATGAAAGATAAAAAAATGGATCTCATGTCCCTTCAACTCGTTTACTGGATTGCTCTACTGCAAAAAGTGTCCCTACAAACACTTCTGAAATGTTGGCAACAGTTTTGAAACTTGCAGATTATATTAGCACCTTCACTTCAAATATTAAAAGAAGTTCATAAAATATAAATGTGACACATTAACATTTACCAAGCAAATAAATATAGCATACATAGAGGTGAATTCATGCTGCTTTAATACTATATTGAACAAACATGATATGTTCTTAAGTTACAATTATTGACCTATGACACATTGTACAAACATTACTTAACTTCACGCCTTACAGTAACATGACTTAAATGTATTATTCTGTTTATTGTTCTTTTTTATCTTCCTCCCTTAATTTAACCCAGGGCATATTTAAAATGTGATCTACACCTCAGTCTGTTTGCTTGTAAAATATATTTCATATAAATAAATAAAATATGAGCTGTGAGACCTTGTTTCTGCAGTACATTCTTAGCATTAGAAGTTTTTGCTATATTTATTATTACATTTCATTGTACTCTATTGCTCCGATTGTTATTGTTTTAACCCTTCATTAAACTGGTTATACAGCAGCACTGGAAAATGTTATGAAATGTATGGACAACATTAAACTGCTTAAAGGGACAGTAAACACCATTTTTTATTTAACTGCATGTAATAGACACTACTATAAATAAGAATATGCACAGATACTGATCTAAACATCCAGTATAAAAACTTTTAAAAACTTTGTTATAAGATCCCAGTTTAGCATTGTTGATGATGTTAGGCTGGGACATCCAGTAAAAGGGGCTGGGAAAACAGGAACAGCAGACACTCCCCCCTTCCCTGCATATGAAAAGACAGATTACACAAACAAGAAGCCACAGGAATCTGTGGAAATCAGTATACATGTAAAACTTTGGGGCTTGGTTAGGAGTCTGAAAATCAGCACAATGTTATTTAAAAATAAGCAAAACTATACATTGTTACAAAAACACTCTCAGGCTATATAAATGGATCATCTACAAAATATTTATGCAAAGAAAAATCTAGTTTACAATGTTCCTTTAAATTATATACAAACACTTGTAGGTTACATATCCACTTCTAATAATCAATAATCTAATCTATTAAAGGACAATTAAATATAGTAGAATTGCATAATCAACAAATGCATCATACAAAGACAATTCAATAGGATTTACTCTTAAAGGGACATAAAATCCATTTTTTTCATTCAAATAGAGCATGTAATTTTACATAACAAGAAATGCTTGTGCAATGCCGCCCCCTGCACATTTGCGGCCAATCGGCTGCTAGCAGGGGGTGTCAATCATCCTGATCCTGAGGTGGCAGACAAGTTAAGGAGCAGCGGTCTTATGACCGCTTCTTCTTAAATCCTGTTCCTGGCGAGCCTGAAGGCTCGCACGGAATAAGTAGCATCTGCTGCTTGATAAATGTACCCCTTAGGGTTAAATTACGAGTGGCATGCAAACTGTTGCGCATGGGCAAATGGGGTTTATCATGACTCTTTACGCGCATCGGAAATCACGTGCATATTACATGTTGAAAGTAAACGTGATCGCTTAAGAGCAATTGAATTTAATGCACGTCAGTACAGCTCATCTTCAGAGATCTGTTTAACTGTTACGCAAGATGAAAAAGTGGAATAAAAGCTTCAAAATTACATTTAAAAATACAATTACAATCATAATAAAACTTTCTAATAAAAAAATTTTTAAAAAAATAATTGCATAAAAAAAGTTATAAGGGCTCAAAGATATGAGGTCTCAGGTGTTAGAAAAATAAGGCAGACAAAGGGCTTTAACACAGAGATACATATACTAGTCTAAATAAATAACACTCAACTCATAATCTAGCCCTTAATTTGGAACTATATTACATTACATTTGCCCCTCTGCTCACCATCTCTTTATTAAAAAAAAAATGCAGATATTATATTGTAAATTAATTTGAAAAGTTATGTGTTGTGTGATCAGTGATGCCAGTGATGATCCCAACTCCTGTGTCATATATTATTTCACTAAGGATATAATTAATAATTCCAGCAGCAGACATATTACAGTTTAGAATTTCATGCAGTCTTTGTGCTCTATTTAGATTACGGATGCTGTTTCCGATTCCCATCTTAAGACCGCTGTTCCTTAACCTCTCTGCCACTTAAAAGGTGATGGATTGAATTCATTGATCTGATCTGAATCATTGATAGCCCCTGCTAGTGACCGGTTGGCCGCCAGTGAGCCGAGGGCGGCATTGCACAAGAGAAATCACAGAGAGCTTGCTCTTGGTGATTGGCAGTCCCTTCTCTCACACGATTGGTCACGTGAGTGAAGGGGCGGGCATTACACACTCAGCAAAGTTTGTAATGCTGCATACGGCAAGCGGACAAACAGATCCGCTGCCTGTATGCAGCGAAGGCGTGCAGATAGCTTCTCAAGTTGAGAAGCTGTCCGCGTGTATTTTAATACTTGGGGCCCGTTGTGAGGCAAAAAACAATAATACACTCAGTTTACATTGACTTTCAACTTGTATACTTTTGTTAATGGACTCAAGTCTTAAACTTCCTCTACTAGATGTCAAGGACCAACATCTCTTTTACAACTTGGTTTACAAATTGTGAATCATGTAAAATGCATGAATATTCACTCTTGGGGGTCGATTTATGAAGCAGCGGATGCTGCTTCTGACCCACTCCCCTTCAGTTCCGCCTGAAGCGGAAGTTAAGAAACAGCGATCCTAAGACCGCTGCTCCTTAACTCGTCTGCCACCTCGTCTGCCACCTCTGAGATGGTGGACAGCAATCAGCCCGATCGAATACGATCTGGTTGATTGACACCCCCTGCTAGCGACTGATTGGCCCGTGAAAAGTTTGAAAGATTGTTTAATAAAAAAAATGTGTACTTTGTGCTTTATATTACCAAGAATATTTTTCAAAAGGATATATTTTTATAGACCTTTTTTATTATTATTATTATTTATAAGAATTTTGCACGATATTCTAATTTTTTGAGTTTCACCTGTACAGGGAGTGCAGAATTATTAGGCAAATGAGTATTTTGACCACATCATCCTCTTTATGCATGTTGTCTTACTCCAAACTGTATAGGCTTGAAAGCCTACTACCAATTAAGCATATTAGGTGATGTGCATCTCTGTAATGAGAAGGGGTGTGGTCTAATGACATCAACACCCTATATCAGGTGTGCATAATTATTAGGCAACTTCCTTTTCTTTGGCAAAATGGGTCAAAAGAAGGACTTGACAGGCTCAGAAAAGTCAAAAATAGTGAGATATCTTGCAGAGGGATGCAGCACTCTTAAAATTGCAAAGCTTCTGAAGCGTGATCATCGAACAATCAAGCGTTTCATTCAAAATAGTCAACAGGGTCACAAGAAGCGTGTAGAAAAACCAAGGCGCAAAATAACTGCCCATGAACTGAGAAAAGTCAAGCGTGCAGCTGCCAAGATGCCACTTACCACCAGTTTGGCTATATTTCAGAGCTGCAACATCACTGGAGTGCCCAAAAGCACAAGGTGTGCAATACTCAGAGACATGGCCAAGGTAAGAAAGGCTGAAAGACGACCACCACTGAACAAGACACACAAGCTGAAACGTCAAGACTGGGCCAAGAAATATCTCAAGACTGATATTTCTAAGGTTTTATGGACTGATGAAATGAGAGTGAGTCTTGATGGGCCAGATGGATGGGCCCATGGCTGGATTGGTAAAGGGCAGAGAGCTCCAGTCCGACTCAGACCCCAGCAAGGTGGAGGTGGAGTACTGGTTTGGGCTGGTATCATCAAAGATGAGCTTGAGGGGCCTTTTCGGGTTGAGGATGGAGTCAAGCTCAACTCCCAGTCCTACTGCCAGTTTCTGGAAGACACCTTCTTCAAGCAGTGGTACAGGAAGAAGTCTGCATCCTTCAAGAAAAACATGATTTTCATGCAGGACAATGCTCCATCACACGCGTCCAAGTACTCCACAGCGTGGCTGGCAAGAAAGGGTATAAAAGAAGAAAATTTAATGACATGGCCTCCTTGTTCACCTGATCTGAACCCCATTGAGAACCTGTGGTCCATCATCAAATGTGAGATTTACAAGGAGGGAAAACAGTACACCTCTCTGAACAGTGTCTGGGAGGCTGAGGTTGCTGCTGCACGCAATGTTGATGGTGAACAGTTCAAAACACTGACAGAATCCATGGATGGCAGGCTTTTGAGTGTCCTTGCAAAGAAAGGTGGCTATATTGGTCACTGATTTGATTTTGTATATTTGTGAATGTTGAGATGTTATATTGGTTTCACTGGTAAAAATAAATAATTGAAATGAGTATATATTTGTTTTTTGTTAAGTTGCCTAATAATTATGCACAGTAATAGTCACCTGCACACACAGATATCCCCCTAAAATAGCTATAACTAAAAACAAACTAAAAACTACTTCCAAAACTATTCAGCTTTGATATTAATGAGTTTTTTGGGTTCCTTGAGAACATGGTTGTTGTTCAATAATAAAATTTATCCTCAAAAATACAACTTGCCTAATAATTCTGCACTCCCTGTATACACAGTATATATAAATTTTCTTGGACACTTATTTTTATTCACAGCTATATTATTTCCTCACAAATTTGATGAAACTTGTCTTGAGGAATTGACCTACCCCTAATCAATTGATCATAATTGGTTTTAATTGTTTTTAATAGTTTTTATCTGTCATTCTGAATTGTGTATAGGGTACACTACCGTATGCTAAGTTTGTAATCAATTAATTTTTAACCTTATTTTAGCATATGTAGATACTTTAGCCTTTTTTAGGCGCTCCCTACTTCTATTCATGCCTTAGTCTTTGTGTCATAGCAGCAGTAAACTCTAATAAACTTTCTTAATTTGTTACATTACTGATAAGACAGAAAGATATCTGCACTATGTGGTTTAGTATGGAACCATCCAGCAGCAGCCATGCTTCACATTATTATTAACAGTATATGAATGTATATATAAGTATATATTAACAGTATATGAATGTATATATAAGTATATAAATATATAAATATTCAGCACCAGGACTTCAGTTTATTACTTGCACATTCTTGCTTACTGTCAGAGCAACTTTCCCACTTCATGTAATTCCTTGTTGATATTCTACATAAATACATAAAAAAATGTAGGATCAAGTAGTAGATGAACTGTAGATGAACTGAATTTATGACCTAGGAGACGGAACAGGACAACTAAGGCCTGTATCGGCGGCAAACCAACAGGCTGCGCACCCCCCCCCCCCCCGGGGTATTTGGCCAGAGCTGATCACATTCAGAATCTATACCACCATCAAATATTCCTCAAACCTTTATAACCATTAAATACCTGCACAATTGGTAGTACAGAAAGCGACAACACAGCAATAATCTGCAGCTATGTGGTTCGACAGATCTTCTGATAACACGGACTTTCACTTTGCAAAGCTGGAGGCCATGCTGCAGGCCTTTATGGACAGACTACTTTCTGAACAGGATCTTCAAAGCTTGGCTAATAGAATCATCCCAGTGAAGTACAGTAAAATGCCACTGCAGCATCAGTTAGTATGCGAGCCACTTGTGATACCATGGCCGAAGAGAACACACAATCTGATATGTCACCAAGCGGAGTTTCACCCTTCCTACACATCCTTCATAGTGGTGAGGGGAGGTACCGCTAACCTACCTAGAATGGCGCCCATAGAGGAGATAAGCAGACCTCTGTTCACAACACTAAAAGCAGTCACAGCAACCTTCATAATAGATGAGTGGGTGCATTGTCTTTTACATCACTGATCCCAGAAAACAGCAACTTGAGACGTCCTAGAGACGGACCTGCAACTTGGGATGGCGTTACTGCTTTGGGAGCTTGGGGGGGAGTCCCGGAGGGCCGCTGATCTCAAGATGCCAGATCACCAAGCACATATCATTATACCAATCAATAATTTAGACCCCATTCAGCAGTTCAGTCAGCACGTCGACGTATGACCAATGGAGTCAGTGTTCATACAATTTGCCACCAAATTACATTATTAAAAGACACTTTGAACTACCGTTATATCCCGCTCACTCTCACTCCTTTCCACTTGCAGCTACCGGAGTTCTGCCTTACCTATTGGCAGGAATAATGGAGGGAGGTTGGGGCATTCAATGCTGTTTAAGTCTGAGCTAATTAAAAACATCTAACATCAAGGCTATGCACCCATTGCAGATAAACTCTGGGGGTCGAGATTTACTGAATAATGCATAAATGTTAGACTGCTTTAAAGTGTTATTTGAGAAGCTGGAATGTTTTATTTTTCATATGTTTTGAGGTTCTTTTATATGTGTACACTATGTTGGAAAATATGACTATTTTAGATAGGTACTGTAACAATGTCTTACATATCCTCAAACTAAACTGTTCACATAATGCTATAATCACAGGGCGGGAACTTCAAGCTACCTTATACAACAGTATTTAACAGTAGGTTATAGGATCTCTATAGCTTTCCGCACCTAAACCAAACAAGTGGCAATCCGGTAACTTTCAAAAGTCTCATCAATAGTCAAAACAGAGCACACGCTGTGTATATGTGTTCAGCTTCTCCTTGCGCCGCCGGTGGCCAAGGTGGTGGGGGGGGTTTGGATTATTCATGTTTAGTAACGATACTGCTACTGTATAAATATAAGGATTTGCCATTTATAACTTTTGAGGTTTAGCTCTGGATAATTGAAGTTTAAAACAAACATCTGATACCCCTATTAACAAAGCCTAACCCGCATATGACAACAAAGGTGCGGTTGTACTTTAAGTAAATTCATTCAATTCTGGAAATTTGCATCTATTTTCACATTACAGTTTATTTTGTTATACCATCACAATATTCTTCTTAAAGATGCAAAATTCTATGTTATTTTTGTTATTCTCATGTATATTATGTTTACAGAAACCCCCCAGCTTTCATTCATAATGTTAATATAGGACCAAAAGGGTCCAACCTTATTCAGGGGATAAAAATGAGGACTGCATATCTTTGAATACAAATTTATTTATCAAAAAATATTTGAAAATATTTGCATAAATGTTTTCTATACTACCAATACAATTGGCTAGATTACGAGTTTTTGTCATTAAGGCTGTGCGGTGCTAACGAACCTTTTTTTCTTACCGCTCACTTAAGCCAACGCTGGTATTATGAGTTTTCTGCAAGCCGGCGTTAGCCTCAGAAAAGTGAGCGTTGAGCAAAATGTAGCTCCACATCTCACCTCAATACCAGCGTTGCTTACGGTAGCGGTAAGCTGGCAAAAGGTGCTCATGCACGATTTCCCCATAGGAAACAATAGGGCTGAGCAGGCTGAAAAAAAACCTAACACCTGCAAAAAAGCAGCGTTCAGCTCCTAACGCAGCCCCATTTTTTCCTATGGGGAAATGAAAGTTATGTCTACACCTAACACCCTAACATGAACCCTGAGTCTAAACACCCCTAATCTTACACTTATTAACCCCTAATCTGCCGCCCCCGACATCGCCAACACCTGCATTATATTATTAACCCCTAATCTGCCGCTGCGGACACCGCCGTTACCTACATTATGCTTATGAACCCCTAATCTGCTGCCCCAATCTGCTGCCCCCAACATCGCCGAACCCTAAATTATAGTTATTAACCCTTAATCTGCCCCCCCCAATGTCGCCGCAACTATATTAAATTTATTAACCGATAATCTGCCGCCGCCAACGTTGCCGCCACTATAATACATTTATTAACCCCTAAACCTAAGCCTAACCCTAACACCCCCCTAACTTAAATATAATTTAAATACATCTAAATAAATTTACTACAATTAAATAAATTATTCCTATTTAAAACTAAATACTTACCTATAAAATAAACCCTAAGCTAGCTACAATATAACTAATAAATACATTGTAGCCAGTTTAGGATTTATATTTATTTTACAGGCAACTTTGTATTTATTTTAACTAGGTAGAATAGTTATTAAATAGTTATTAACTATTTAATAACTTCCTAGTTAAAATAAATACAAAGTACCTGTAAAATAAATCCTAACCTAAATTACAATTACACCTAACACTACACTATCATTAAATTAATTACATAAATTACATACAATTAACTACAATAAAATTAAATTAACTAAAGAACAAAAAAAACAAAACACTAAATTACAGAAAATAAAAAAAGAATTAACATTTTTAAACTAATTACACCTAATCTAATCCCCCTAATAAAATAAAAAAGCCCCCCAAAATAATAAAATTCCCTACCCTATACTAAATTACAAATAGCACTTAAAAGGGCCTTTTGCGGGGCATTGCCCCAAAGTAATCAGCTCTTTTACCTGTAAAAAAAATACAATACCCCCCCAACATTAAAACCCACCACCCATACACCCAACCCTACTCTAAAACCCACCCAATCCCCCCTTAAAAAGACCTAACACTACCCCCTTGAAGATCACCCTACCTTGAGCCGTCTTCACCCAGCCAGGCACAAGTGGACCTCCAGAGGGGCAGAAGTCTTTATCCGATCCTGCCAGAAGAGGTCCTCCAAGCGGCAGAAGTCTTCATCCAGGCGGCATCTTCTATCTTCTTCCATCCGGAGCAGAGCGGGTCCATCTTGAAGACATCCGACGCGGAGCATCCTCTTCCATCCGACGGCGACTGAAGAATGAAGGTTCCTTTAAGTGACGACATCCAAGATGTCGTCCCTTCAATTCCGATTGGCTGATAGAATCCGCTCCGGATGGAAGAAGATAGAAGATGCCGCCTGGATGAAGACTTCTGCTGCTTAGAGGACCTCTTCTGGCCAGATCGGATGAAGACTTCTGCCCCTCTGGAGGTCCACTTGTGCCCGGCTGGGTGAAGACGTCTCAAGGTAGGGTGATCTTCAAGGGGGTAGTGTTAGGTTTTATTAAGGGGGGATTGGGTGGGTTTTAGAGTAGGGTTGGGTGTGTGGGTGGTGGGTTTTAATGTTGGGGGGGTATTGTATTTTTTTTTACAGGTAAAAGAGCTGATTACTTTGGGACAATGCCCCACAAAAGGCCCTTTTAAGGACTATTTGTAATTTAGTATAGGGTAGGGAATTTTATTATTTTGGGGGGCTTTTTTATTTTATTAGGGGGATTAGAGTAGGTGTAATTAGTTTAAAAAAATTGTAATTCTTTTTTATTTTCTGTAATTTAGTGGGTTTTTTTTTTCGTAATTTAGTTTATTTAATTTAATTGTAATGAATTGTAGGTAGTTTAGGTAATTAGTTTAATTATAGTGTAGTGTTAAGTGTAATTGTAACTTAGGTTAGGGTTTGTTTTACAGGTAATTTTGTACTTATTTTAGCTAGGTAGTTATTAAATAGTTAATAACTATTTAATAACTATTCTACATAGTTAAAATAAATACAAAGTTGCCTGTAAAATAAATATAAATCCTAAGCTAGCTGCAATGTAACTATTAGTTATATTGTAGCTAGCTTAGGGTTTATTTTATCAGTAAGTATTTAGTTTTAAATAGGATTAATTTATTTAATTATGTTATTTTTTTTTGTTTAATTTAAATTATATTTAAGTTAGGGGGGTTAGACTTAGGGTTAGACTTAGGTTTAGGGGTTAATAAATTTAATATAGTAGCGGCAACATTGGGGTCGGCAGATTAGGGGTTAATAAATGTAGGTAGGTGTTGGCGATGTTAGGGATGGCAGATTAGGGGTTAATAAAATTTAACTAGTGTTTGCGAGGCGGGAGTGTGGCGGTTTAGGGGATAATATATTTATTAAAGTGGTGGCGATTTCCGGTCGGCAGATTAGGGGTTAAACATTTTAGTTAAGTGTGGGGGGGACTCGGTTTAGGGGTTAATAGGTAGTTTATGGGTGTTAGTGTACTTTTAGCACTTTAGTTAAGAGTTTTATGTTACGGCATTAGCCCATAAAACTCCTAACTACTGACTTTTAAATGCGGTAGGAGTCTGGACAGGAGAGGGTCTACTGCTCACTTTTTCAGGCGATTGTAATACCGGCATTAGGCAAATCCCATTAAAAAGATAGGATACGCAATTGACGAAAGGTGATTTGCGGTAAGCTAAAATCACGGAAAAAAAGTGAGCGGTAGACCCTTTCCTGCCTGACTCGTAATACCAGCGGGCGTTAAAAAGCAGCGTTGGGACCCCTCAATTCTGCTTTTTAAGGCTAACGCAAGACTCATAATCTAGTCGAATGTTATTTTATTTTCTATGTTATGTCCTTAATAAAAAAAAAAAAAAAAAAAAACACAGGAGATTGAAACACAGAAAATAAAGAGGGACTTGATGGTCTTCAGTATGAACAAGGTACAGTTGGTAGATCCAGTTGTGGAATATTTAACCCCACTCCTTTAACAAAGGATACCAAAGAATGAACCAAATTTTATAATAGAAGTAAATTATGAAGTTGTTTAAATTGTATGCTCTAACTGCTCAATGAAAGTTTAATTTATATTTTACTGTCCCCTTAATCATACTAAAGTGTACTGCTTATTTTTTTCTTTCATATTTTTAAGGTACCACAGTGGGGTACAGCCAAATATACGCATCTTATCATTTCTCTTGTGCCCTCACCTTTTTTTAAAAAAAAACAAAAAAACAAAGGCAATTATTATCTTTCTTTCAATGCAGACCTTAATTGCTGATGTATGCTATGCACATGTTAAATAATTGTCCATCACTCAAATCAAAACAGATAATAGCAAATTTAAAATAAATAAACAACTTGTAAGTGAAGATAAAACAATAATCTGTAGAACATTAGGAAAGAGTACCACAGTGTAATTTGTTAGAATTTCTAAATCCAAATAACAAAAAGTTTATTCTCGTTGCTAGTTCCTCTGCATCTCTTACCTCACCCTGTCTCTTTATCTTTAGAAAAAAAACACCATGATTGCTTTTAAACTACATGCGTTGAGTAATTATTTTTTACTGGTAAACAGAATCATAACTTATTTTCAAACTGGATTAAGCTCAGTGTTTCCTGAGGACAGTAATAATCCTCTTAAAACAAAGTTGAAGAACGAAAAACATGAAGCTACCTTGTTTTAGGCTGTATCTAAATAACTACACATGTTTGTAATCTGCTCCAAAATCATCTCAAGGTTCTGCCAAACAGCTTAAAGGGATGTAAAATTAGAATCTGAAATCAATACATCTTCTTGTTAAAATATATATTTGTGAAACGTCATCACCAATGTGACACATTGCTTGTAAGTGTTGCATTCTTGTGCATTTTCCTTCCCTGAATGTCCAGTTGCGGTGACAAGTGTACACAAATCTTCACCCCAGGGCTCACATGAAAATTTTTTTTTTATATATTCTGAAGATTTTGTAGTATGCTTTTAACACTTTACAAAACAAAGTTTAAGTAGTTTGAATAATCATATACATTTTATCACTGTTTAGTATCCATTGATATTATTTATAAATTGTGCAGTTAGACCAACTCTACTTCATGTGTACTTTGTAAACAACTGGAGATAACACATAAGGTAACAGTCAATGCAAATAAAGAGATTTTTTTTCAAGTGATGTGAGATTGTAACTAATATTTATGAAGTAGTGGAAAAAAGCACAGATTCCCATAACCCTATCTGCCTATTATTATCAGGTATTTATAAAGCGCCAGCAGATTACGCAGCGCAATACAAGTAATAATAAAACATTACAAGGATGCATTACATACACAAACAAGTACAATATTGGGGTACATTACAGTTGTAGGTGCAATAATTGAGTTATACAAAAGGAGAGGAATGCCCTGCCCTTGAGCACAATCAGTAGTAGTTTACTTTAAATACAAAGTGGCCTACAGGTAGAGAGGCTCTCAAGCTTACAATCTAAAGGAGAGGGAATGGACACAGAAGGAAAAGAGAAGGGAAATATGTCTGATATAAGCAGGGTAAACTGAGAGTGAGTAGTGATGTAAGCAAACAATAAGAAAAAGTGTGTGGTGAGTGGGCAAATGAGGATTGGAAAAGAGTAACAGAATGTGGTTAAGTGTCAGCACAGAGGCTGTGAGAATGAAGTAGTGTTTCTATCCAGGATTATTAGTGACAGCTGCAACTAATTACTGTTAGGATATGTGTATATATTAAGGTTAACACCAGGTAGGGTAGTGGAGGGAGGATTGGAGGGCTAGTGCTTGCAGAGCAGGGTAGGTTGTGTAGTTAGAGGTGCAGCTGTAAGAAAGAGAATGGTAAGGAGAAAAATAATAATAAAAGTTAAAAGCAATTCCATATTAGCCCAACAGATATAAGAAATAAGTGCACTCAGTGGCCCCTAGTTATCAAAGCGTCTAATATGGTGCATTCGCGACGTCAAAAACGCTCGCCATACTTTGACATACATTGCCGTCGCGGACCGTAATACGTTCGCCATAGTTATCAAAAAACCCGTCCAAAATATGCGCATCAAGTGCGGTGCGAAGAGAAGCGGACTGTTGTTAACTAACAGTCATCAACGTCTCAGCGATTCGAGCTTTTCCCAACTTTATTTATATCTCCAGTAAATTCAATGAACAGAGCACATACTTTTTCAGCAGATGATTGTATATATATATATATACTGCAATTTTTTTTTGCTATAGAGTGTTTCTTTTTCTTAAAAATGTCATATATTGTACATATTTAATTATTAAATCGTTATATTTTCAACTTTAATATGTAAATATATATACACAGTATATGTATTTAATATCTATCAATATCTGAAGGGGATATGACAAATATTTACACCAGTGGAAGCTAGCTGTTCGTTGAGCCTACTATGTATTTCTTTTGTCTGTATATTTATTCATTGCAACAAGTAAGGTCCAACACTGTGCACAAACTAATTTTTAAAGAGAGACACACTTGGAGCCTAATTCATTGAAAAAACATTTCATTTTGTATTCTATATCGAGTGCATTAAATGCCCCCCCCTAGTGTCAACATAATTTCTAATTTACATGTTTCTTTTGCAGCATCATATAGATAGATATAGATAGATATAGATAGATATAGATATGTATATATATATCTATATTTATATATCTGAAGGGGATAGCAAACGACAAATATCTACACCAGTGGGAGCTAGCTTACCTTTGAGCCTATTATTTTTTTTTTTGTCTTTCTATATCAATTTATATGCGACAAGTTAGGTCCCACACTGTGCTCAAAATATGTAATCCCTATTATTTAGAGAGAGACACACTTGTAGCCTAATTCATTACTGGCATTTTTTCTTTTTGTATATTGGATCTAATACATAATTGATACATTTGTTCTATACCAGTAAATTGGAGCCTTTTTTGAGATCGTTCTTTAAGTGATATAATTATGACGAGTGTTAGTGCCCTGCTCCTTTATACTGATTGTCCTTTTGGACTTATTCCGTTGGAGGTAAAAGAAAGTGTCAGTATAGACTTATGATTTGTTTATTTTTGTGTTGAGCACGCCCATTTTTTGGGGGCAATCTATGCTTGAACGACACAAACACGCCTCCCACAATGCGGTTGATCTAATTGGTTGACATTTATTTAAGGTGTAGCTGTTTTGGCGTTGTCTGTTACGCGTAATTGGGCGCGTGTAGCCTATCCGCATTGGTGATCTGCTTGGACACTCCTTCTTGTGGGCTAGTTTGCCCTGTGAGGCTCATCGATTGGCCGAACATCGTCTCTATGTTTACTTTAGCGATGTGCGCTAAAGGACATTAGCTGATCATGTGTATAACTGGATCGAGTTTTAATGCCATATGTTAATCGTTTGGTTTAGGAGTTTGTTTGCTTCACAAGATTGGTCTGTTACATAGTACCATATTGGGTTCATAACGTGTATTTGTTATGTTAATTACTGACAAATGGGCTATTCTTTTCAAAATAGTGGTGTAAAGTTTGTGAAGCGCTCCGGATGAGCGATCGTCACGTTCCATTACTTTTCATGTTTATATGTTGTGGTATGATCACTGTAGGCGTCCCTAGTAACAAGGGGCATGTATGTTTGTTATTTTGTGATGACGCATGGGTTTGAGAATACTATGTTGTTGCTGATTGGTGGAATTTCGATCTTTAATTTTGTCTGTTTGTTTATCATATTAAAGTCACTTTATCACCTTCCTATCTATGCGCCCAGTGAGAGTGGGATTGCCCCATGGCACTGACTTTTCAGGGTACATTTTTAATTAGTTATTCAATATATATTTGTCATACACATTTGTAATACACAAACATTTTGTTATCTATCAGGGATCTTGATTGGTCACTATGAGGGGTGTGTCAAACAATTGTCCGTGAGTGGTCAATCTTGTGGGGAGTGTTATCTGGAGCCTATTTAAAGTCTGTTTTTTCACATTGTTAATTGGTCAGAGGAAGGGACTGTTGCTGTCCCGAAACGTCACTATATTCTATTAAATTTTGTCATTGTTGGAGTAAGTTCAGTGAGTGCTTATATATATATATATATATATATATACACATATATACAGATGTAAATATATATATATATATATATATTTACCCAATTTTATAACAATGTATCAAGCCTGTGAATTAATCTACATATCTAGCAATAATGTACAAAACTAAGGCTATTTAATTGACTTCTTGGTGCAGCTCCAGTTTCGCAATTCTTCCTAATGATCACGTGTAAGTCTTTTACGAAAGCATGGAAATGCATATCAAAAAATAACTGTTGCTAATTCCAAAGTTTACTTTATGATACTTCAGTTTAAGATCTCTCTGATAAATTCCAAACTTATAGGGCAATTATAGTCGAAAAATGACTTACTCTAGTTCATTAGCGCATGTAATTTTAAAACTAGTGACCCTGCATCTCTATGGGATTGATTACGAGTGGAGCGTGGGTATATTGCGAGGGTTTGTGCTCATCGGGCTTAACACTCATATTACAAGTTAAAAGTAAACACGTGATTTACGCTATCTAGAATCATTACCCTGGCCACATATTTACAGAAGTAAGGGGTTGTGTAAAGAGCACTGGGCTTAATAACACCTATGCCTTTCCTTATTCTTTCCTCTACCTGGATGGGGTTTAGAATGGAGCAGAATACAATGTATAGGGAGAGGCACTGAAAGCACTAGGGGGTATATTTATAAAAGTGCGAGAATGAAGCGTATCATGTCCGCTGCACATTGATAAATGCCGACAGCATACGCTGTCTGCATTTATCATTGCACAAGCAGTTCACCAGAACTGCTTGTGCAATACCGCCCCCTGTAGATTTGCGGCCAATCAGCCGCTAGCAGGAGGTGTCAATAAAGCCGATCGTATTTGATCGGGTTGATTTCTGTCTGCCACCTCAGAGAAGGCGGACAAGTTATGGAGCAGCGGTCTTTAGACCCCTGCTTCATAATTTCTGTTTCCGGCAAGCCTGAAGACAAGGGGCATCAAGCTCCATTCGGAGCTTGATAATTCGGCCCCTATGAGTTAAAATCTAGAGTATATGATCTCTGTATTCAAAGTATAATATGCAATGCAATTTAGATGCAAAAATAAAGAATAATATCAGAAAGAAAAGAAAAGGAGGTAGAAACTGTTCTTAAAGGGACACTGAACCCACATTTTTTTCTTTCGTGATTTAGATAGAGTATGCAATGTTAAGCAACTTTCAAATGTACTCCTATTATCAAATTTTCTTCATTCTGTTGGTATATTTATTTGAAGAGCAAGAATGTACAGTAAGTTTAGATGCCGGACCATTTTTGGTGAACAACCTGGGTTGTTCTTGCTGATTGGTGGATAAATTCACCCACCAATAAACAAGTGCTGTCCAGGGTACTGAACCAGTACTCCTTAGTGGTTACAACAATATCGCTTAAATGCCCAAAAGTGCATCAAGTGGTGACCGTTACAATGTAACTGATCAGAAATGTCTGTGCAAATTGCAGACAGTAAAAGCACATGAATTATTGTGGTAATTCTGCATACAAATTGTACTAAGAGCAGGTGAAAAGCTGAACCATCATCTAAAGAAAGCTTGCGCAAGTTTTAAAAACATCTACCGTCAAATTGTGATGTCATCAGAATACGCCACAATTGGTGTAAGAGTAATCTGGAGTGAGAAAGACCCTAGGAGTGGTAAGATTACCTGCACGGCAGGTCCACATTTCTCCTACCTCTAGGTGTCCACCCGTCATCGAGGACCAACGCGGCTATATTCCTTGGAACCGCTAACATCCCGGAAAAGGTAAATTACCCCTAGTGCCACAGGACCACGCTTAAACTCCTAACACAAGATGCTGATCCCTACTATCCACTCACACTGTAATTTGTTACACTGGGAGGATTCTACTGTTTACTGTTAGCTAACAAAGATTGTGAACTGCCGTTTTCACACAAGAAAATCCTGAATACTTACATTGTAACGGTCACCACTTTATACGCTTTTGAGCAACAACACTGTTACTACAATAATTAATGTGCTTTTACTGTCAAAAATTGCACAAAGACATTTCTGATCAGTTACATTGTAACGGCCACCACTTCATACACTTTTGGTCATTTAAGCGATATCTTTGTAAATACATGAATTACTGTGTTTTAATTGTCTGAAACAATTTTTTAGAATCTAGCTGAATCTAAAGTACTTTTTATAATCTGTTTTACTTATTTTAAACTAAATTAAATTGATATTAGTGTTAAAGTTAAGATCAGTTCTACCTCCTTTTCTTACTGATATTATTCTTCATTTTTGCATCAAAATTGCATTGCATATTACACTTTAAATACAGAGATCATATACTCTAGGTTTTAACTCATAGGGGTAGATTTACTAAAGTGCGAGCTGATATGATACGATGTAGTATATCATGTCCGTCGCACATCGATAAATGCTGACAGCATACGCTGTCGGCATTTATCATTGCACAAGCAGTTCTGGAAAACTGCTTGTGCACTGTCACCCCTGCAGATTCACGGCCAATTGGACGCTAGCAGGGGTTGTCAATCAGCCCGATCATATAGGAACGAGCGGATTAAAGACCGCAGCCTCAGAGGCAGCGGAAAAGTTATGGAGCAGCGTTCTTTAGACCGCTGCTTCATAACTACTGTTTCCGGTAAGTCTAAAGGCTTGCACAGAAATAGGGGCATCAAGCTCCATTCGGAGCTTGATAATTCGGCCCCCTAGTGCTATCAGTGCCTCTCCCTATACATTGTATTCTGCTCCAGATATTTACAGACATACATACACATATAGACACATAAATACATATGTACACATATATAGACATATGTATAAGTGCATTGAAGCAATTTACAATTAAGTAGATGAAAATATGTAAAAACATATTCATGCAATATTAATTTTTAATAAAGGATTTAACTATGTATTTACTGTAAATATTTAATATTACATTATTCTGCAGATAACAGAATAACAGCCCAATGTACTGTAATTCGTCTTTGGGTAAAGCCCGATGTACTGTAATTCCCCCATCTACACTATTTTTTTTTATTTTTGCCTCACCTATCCTCTGGCATTCGCCTACTTGAACCCCTCCAGGCAGAGGCAAAACAGATGAGGGAATTACAATACATCGTATATATGTTTGTTTCATTGACTCTATCATTCTGAGGGGATTTATGATCTGATGATTACCCTAGGATTACTCAATATCTGACTTTACCCATAATGTATATATATATATATATATATATATATATACACAATTGCGTCCCCTTCACATTATTCTGTGTATCATTAGGTTAAACCTTTTTTACTTGGGCTCAGGCCCATTCATAGGTCTCAGTGTTGGGTGACCCCATACCATCTTTTTACAAAGAAGCAAGTTTGTTTGTGGGTTTGGCGTCTACACTCTACTTCAACAAGGTCCACGACAGTCTGTTAGTTGCTGGCTGTTCATATACCATGGCATTTACACTTTCTGATGCAAATTGGGAGGCTGAGCTTACAGCCTCTCTATCCATGTCTAATCTCGAAGAGAATCAGGACACGAATAATGCACCAGTTAATGTTTATGGGGCATTTAAAAATTATAAGAAACTTCTTGTGAAACAGGTGAAACTAAGGGCTGAAACCTCTAGTCTAGAGAATTATATCAAAATGAAGATCATACCGAGGGGTTTACGCCTGAGACTAGATCCGGGCACCAACCTAAGAGAAGATGAAGGGGGAGATGAGTTTTTAGAAGACTGGAATGCCAGCCTTTCAGAATGCTCTATAACTCTGATGAATAAGATGGTAAATCGTAATAAAGAAAGGCTAGAGAAAACCATTATTCAAGCTGAAGATTCACTAAAAATAGTAAATACATTTGAATCTAAATCTAATTTTACAAAACTCAATGATGAAATCAAAGAGCAATTAGCAAGATTACAAACTGAGATAAAACTCAGAAAGGGAAGGAAGTTCTCTAGAGACAATGAGGACTATAAAAATAACAAAGTTTATAGCTACCAGTCTGTAAGAGGCACTTATGATTCTGGTACAGATGGCTCAGATGCAGAAGGGGAACAAAATAAAACTAACCCAGCCAAAAACAGTCTTTTTTAGGGGAAGGAGGAGAGGAGGTAGGAACAAATATAAACTCTGGAGAGAGAAGGTATCCCTCCAGGCAACGCCACCAACAGGGTTACAATCAGACCCAAGGTGGCTTCAGTCAGAACAGACCCCGAAGATTTCGGGGGCGCAGGGGCTTTTAAAGCAAGATAATGATGATCTACAGGTAATAAATCTTTCCTCCTTCAGACTCAACTCCTCACATATTACAGTCCTAAAAAGAGGACTCTCCTTCTGTCCTACCAATAATCTAGATAAATTCAACTTTCTGAAGGACTTGCACTTATTTGCGAGACGCATTGTACTCTCACAAGTAATGAAAAGTAAGAGTAGACATCTAATTGAGGATGTTGCACTAACGCAGAAGGATAGAGAAGCCTGTGTAGATCTTCAAAGCCTCCTTGCCGAATCAGAAGGAAGTGACTATATTCCATCGCAGGGAGAGACCTTAGAGACATGTGAAACTGTCTTTTCGAACTTCAAAGCAAAATCTAAATACATGCCTCAGCTGTCAATGGTTCCTGCTGTGAATATTTTCGTAAGGCAGGTGGAAAAAGATATAGCCAACCTTTCTTTGGTTAAATTGGTGGATGACAACCTGAGTGTCTCAGAAAGGAAAGCACTCGATGAGTTAGCCAACGCCAAAGGCGTGATCATTAAGGCAGCGGATAAAGGAGGAAATCTCGTCCTATGGGACGAGAAAATGTATGTTCTTGAAGTAAAACGACAGCTTCTGGATAGAAGCCAGTACCAATGTCTCTCTTATAACCCCACCTCATCTCTCCAGTTCTCTTTGTTTAACCTTTTAAAGGAAGCAAAAGAGAATAAAATCATTACAACCTCCGAATTTAAGTATCTCTACATAGAACATCCGGTTCTGCCTGTGTTCTATTGCATCCCCAAAATACATAAAAATTCGACTAATCCACCTGGCCGACCCATAATTGCTGGCATTGGCAGCCTCACTGAGAATCTGGGGAACTATATAGACTACTTTTTAAGACCTTTTTGGTAGACTATGCCCTCCTTCGTCCTTGATACCTCTGATTTCCTTAGGAAAATGGACAGGTTATCAGTACCCTAGGAAGCAATTTTGGAATGTCTAGATGTCGAAGAGCTCTGTTCCTCAATTCCTCATAAGGTAGGAATTGAAGCATGTAAACATTTCCTCATGACAAGAGGAGTTCATGTTCAAAAACATACTGATTTTGTGATAAGATTGCTTACATTTGTTCTCACAAATAACGTATTTATGTTTGACAACAAAATCTATAAGCAATTGCGTGGCACGGCCCTGGGTGCTACATGCGCCCCGACTTATGCGTGCCTTCACCTGGGTAATTGGGAGATGGATGAGGTATTCCAAAATCCCATCTTTGAAGAAAATGTCCACATATGGCTAAGATATGTGGACGATGTCTTCTTAGTATGGGAAGGCTCAGAGCAAACACTCAAAGAATTCATTGCAATCCTGAATGACAACGATAGAAACATCTCTCTGACTCTGCAATATAGCAGGGAAGAAATATCGTTTCTTGATATCAAAGTAAAGATTGAAGGAGGGACCCTGTTGACTGAAAACTATCGCAAAAATACTGCGACAAATAGTCTACTACTGGCATCAAGCCATCACCCCAACCATTTGAAAAAGGGAATTCCTAAAGGGCAATTCCTCAGGTTGCGAAGGATTTGCTCAACTAAGGAAAAATATGTAAAACATGCTCTTGAGATGGAAAAAAGATTTGTAGATCGAGGATATTCTAAAAGAGTAGTAAAAAGAGCATTCTATCATGCAATGCATGAAGACAGGGACAAACTTCTCTCACCCCAAACAAAGAAAAATACTCAAAAATACGACTAATTACAGATTACAATTGCCATTGGCACACTCTGAGGAATATACTTGCAAAAAATTGGCAGGTGCTCACTAGTGATCCTAGTGTTTCCCAGGAAGTGGGTGACTTCCCAAATATTACTGCTAGGAGGGCACCCAACCTCAAAGACAAACTAGTGAGAAGCCAGTATATATCACAACCCAAGCAATTTGATTGGCTAACTAAGCATAGATCTGTGGGTAATTCTCCTTGTGGCAGATGTGTAGCATGTAGGTACATGCTCAAAACCAAAGAATTCAGTACTAATACAGGTAAAACTTACAAACTTAAATATTTTGTAAATTGTAACACCGAAGGTGTTATCTACCTTCTTGCCTGTAGCTGTCCCCTCTTTTATTTAGGGAAAACAAGAAGAGCCATAAAGGATAGAATCACCGAACATCGGGACGACATTAAGAATAAAAACCCTAAAAGTAATGTAGCAAAACACTTTGAACATGTTCACACTTGTGATACTGACTCTCTAAGATTTATAGGCATCGATAGGGGCATCATGAATGGAAGAGGAGGGGACAACGACAAAGTCCTCCTCCGCAAGGAATGCAGGTGGATCTCAATTCTTGAGACCCAGATTCCACAGGGACTAAATGACAAACTTGACATGGCTTGTTTTCTTTAAAATAACGGTAGGCCAGCTCTAACACAAAGTGAAAATGACAAGCATTGGAGATAACATACACTCTTTGTATAAGCAACTTTTACATTTTTTCTCTATTTCTTTAAAAACCTCATGAATCTGAATCAGATACAAATGCATGTGTATAATATATCATATACAGGTCTTGAAAGGCTGAGTACACATTGTATCTGGTTAAACTGTTTTAGTTAATATTGTTGGAATCTTAGTTAAATTGTTTCTTTTTAGATAATTGATTTATATTGTAACCTTGAAGTGTATCCCAAGTGGTCTGGAAATTCCCACTGGAAGAACTGCTTGGGTAAGACATGCAATAATTTCACCCACCAGCAGAGGCGAACTAGTGACTACTATAAAGGAGGACGCATTGACGCAACCAGAATAACGCCCTGACGAAGCCCGGTCTGAAGTGAAGACGAGCGGGTGAAACGCGCGTAGGCATTGGCTATCCTGGCCGGTCACATGGTGCATGCACTTGCCGCTGTCAATTGAAATCTCTTGCAAAGACGCCGTGCTGTCTCTATGTATAGCGTATGCCTACACTGAAACTACCTGGTGCTGAAGGAATTGAGGAGAATGCACAGACAGGTCGTATAAAAACTGTTGTCCTAAATGGCTTTACTTATTCTGCCAGCTCCTGAATTGGATAAAGAATATGCGGACATAAGACCTTCTTGCTAACTATAGACTGTCAATCTCGGTTGAAGTTGCCGATGGTACTCTGTATAAGTGACGTCATCTGCATTACCTATATCTGACGTATTATACATGCTGACTATCTCTGAAACTTGGAAACTTTTACAGTGAATGTATGGGACTGGCGAAGTTCTGGGCCGCATTAACTAACCTGACTGCATGATGAACTTGCTTTAACAACTGCTACTGCTTTAACCCACAACCTGCATGACCCTTTACACGCTTGCCTAACAGTCTATGGTGGGGCCTGTAGCAGTGCCATACATGTAATTTCATCAAGAGTGGATATTGATGTGTTATATTCCATGTATGCATAATACGCTGTACATATCCATTTGATCCACTTTACAGTCTGCTTAGATCCCCTTTGAAAACCTGCCCAGCGTTACTCCCCCTACAGGGGTGCTGTGTGCAGCCGGGTGTAGCGTGACTGAAGTGGACCTATGAGGTATAAGTTTGAAACGCTGTTTATATAACTTAGCTTGCACACTCACATATCCTTCATCCAGGCTTGCTAAGAGATACTAATATTCAACCTTGTAGCCTTTTTGAAACCCTGACACGGTTCTATTAAAGATTTAGCTCCTACTTTTACACTCACGAGCGGAGCTAATGACAGGGCCCATCTAGGCCTAGACCTTGAATATGGTCTACTATGAATGATTCTGTTGATGTTTTACTAGTGACCAATGCATGTACCCCTGACCGGTCAGGTTCATTTGTTTTGTTTATTATTATTATTTTTTTCAGTTCTGTTTTACTTATTTTCATTAGGTTTATGTATTTCACTTGTGTTTAATTACATATAAACTTATTAATTTACAATTTTAAGTCTGTGTGTGCCTTTCTTGGAGTGGAGGGGGGAGCGCCATCTTCAACCAAACCTTGCTATCTTGACTCATCAGAGTGAGGTGAGCTGTTATCAAATAATAAAAGAGTGCTGAACTTCCCTGTCTTTTATTCAGGATTACATTCCTGAGGCTTCTTCTTTGGCCAACCCATGCTATATATATATATATATATATATATATGTATTTATGAAGGAGTATAACATATTCAGCTATATAAAGAACATTGGAATATGAAAATATTCGTATTTTTGCACTTTGCAGGTTAGCGAAAGAGCAAAAACAATTTATTTTCAATTTATAATATGAGCGCAACCCGACATGGGCAAAAATCTAACTTCTAGAGCAATTAACACTCAAGCGGGAGCGTTAATTTGCTCTCCACACCTAATCTAGTCCTATGTGTTTAACCAACACACATAGTAGAAGTGTTGGTCACACTAATTCTATTATGTGTTTAATCCCTTTGCAAACATTAAACACATAAAGGAGCCATGACGCTACTTTTAAATTGACATATTCTAATGACTATTTTTACTATAATGTGCCTTTAAACTATATTATAGATAGATTATGATTGGAGAACATATTACAAGTTGAAAGTAAAAAGTTTATGCTCTTATGATAACCCGACAAGTGAAAAAAGCTAAAGTTAGAATATCATGACCACGTTAACATATTCCCCCATACACTTCAATAGATCGCAAAATGTGTAAATAAACCTAACACCCTACTCGCATGCAAACCTGATCACATTTTCTCAAGTGAGCTAGCTGACATGAAAGTATTAATATTTCACATTCTTCACATAGCAGAATATGTTCTATTATTCTTAAATACATATTTCTACATATATCTGATGGTATTTTCATACAAAGATTTTTTAGAGTAACCTTATTTCTAAGGACCTTTGTTATAGCCACTGACCCCCCTCGCTGCTCAAGACATCTAAGAGAGAGCAAAAGGGAAACATTTGTTTCAATTAGTGAAGTTGACGAACCCCTGCAATGAAGTAGTCAGTCTACAATATTCAACTCTTTTGAAACCCAAGTGTATGCACACAAAACAGATTTTCAGGAGAGGTAACCACTTTGCATGCATGAGTTAATTACCCTATGCTAAGTTGAATACACAGAACCCCAGACTTTTTGGCAACTTAGATGTTAATATCAGAATGTGTACTTAGAAAGTCATATAAATGGTCTGTCTGTAACTTTCATATAATTTAAAATATGTATATTGTATTAACAATAATATATATATATATATATATATATATATATGAAACCTAGAAGATTTTTAAAGCCTAAGAATTAAGATTTTAAAATATCTTAACCTATGTACTTTTGATAACAAATTATCTATATAGCTCTTAGATAAATTAATGTGTACAGCAGACTGCCTGAATAATAAATATAATGATCTAAGAGACACATGTTACATACTGTGTTGGATATAATGAATTAAAAATAAATAACTGCATTGATATTTATAGATGTTTGACTTATTTCAAAATAACAACATCTGTTTCTTTGTTTTTCAGACATGTAATAAACCAACAAGATGTCCCATGAATATTGGTCATAAACATAAGTCCAGACACTAAATATTAAAATGATATCCACAAGTATACAATATTTATAATAACTGGGAAAGATGACAATATGCATCTTCTAAAATATTATAAGTAGTATACATGTTTAGTATGAAAATACTCAGACTAAATGGTATAAAATGGGCCATGTATGGATCATATAGTTATTAAAACTAGGAGATTATTAGTGTATAAAAATAGGCATTTGATAAAAATATATATAAGAATCTGTATTTACTGTTAACAGTATTGATGGTGAAACTGCATTTCCGGTTGTCTGCTGCCACCAATAGTTCAGAAATGGTATTGCAACCAAAAGGTATTTGGCTGCTCAGGGAAGCATTTCCCAAATAACTAATGAGATGTTCAGCACCGATAAGTGCGTATCCGAATATTCACCAATGATTACAGAATAGAGGTGGGCTTATCACTTGATAAAAGCCTGATGCATAGGAGAAAAAGTGGTCTTTTGCTGGAATTTTGACTGACTCACAACTGCTGCCTTTGGAACACAGTCTCTACAGAAAGCAACAATGGGCCTAAACCTTTTATTCTCTAAATTGCATATACCTCTTCATATGATGGTGAACGGATGTATCTGAAAAAGCTGAACTCTCATCTGGTTATGTGTTGATGTATATGGTTGTTCTATATGTTTTATATTTAAATCAAGGTATTCTAAAGCTATAGTTTAATTGAAGCTGATAATTTAAAGAGGTACTTTGTATTTTAAATCTATGTTCCACAGCCAGGTGTAGTTTAAAATAATCATATTGATGCTAAGTAATTTTATTTGCTTGAAATCCCATATTTATAAGTCAGTTTTACTATTGTGAAATTTCATATAAATTGGTTATTGTAGTTAAATCTCTCTGGTGTGTATTAAGTATTTGTAGCTATTGTGATATATTTTAAAATGTGTTTTAATGTGGCTAAATAAGAGTTTTTTTCAGCTTAGATTAATTGGCATATAAATTGGCTGTTGCATTAAAAATACACAAATTCTGGTAGTTAAATTTAAGTTATATTAAACCATTTGTGGGCTAAATAGCTTAATTATACTTCCCTGAAAGCTATCTCAGATTTATTGAGATTTAGTAAGATTTGTGTGAAGTATCTTGTTATATTGTTTAACTAAGCACTGTTAAGTTAGTGGTCCATATTCATTGTGAGTAAGGTTAATTTTGGAGATATTTTTTTTTATGATCTGTTGTATAGAATATTGGAATAAGCGTGTATAATTGATTCATAATCTAGTTTCTACATAAATATAATTCAAGGTGTCTATAGAGGTAACTAATCAAGAACTAAGGAATAAATATTAATTTTTAATTGTTATGTACTGTATATACATTTTTATTGGTTGGCAATTGCTAAGGTAATAATAAATCATATTTATTTGGAACCTGGTATATACCAACTATATATATATATATATATATATATATATATATATATATATATATATATATATATATATAAAATTATATATACAGATATTTTACAGGAATATCTATTAATAAATACTTAGAACATATTCCCCTATGTGAAGAACATTGTAAAGTAAAATGTTTATAGAAAATACATAGTTAAACACTTTATTAAATATAAATATTGCATAAGTATGATTTTTCATGTTTTCAGCTAGTATATTTATGTGTTTATATGTGTATATTTGTCTGTAAATAGATAAATACACATATAAATACATATATATAAACACATATATATGTATATACATTCATACCTACAGTACATATTTAGACATGTATATTTATGTAACTCTATGTTAAAGCTTTTTGCTGTCCTTTTTGTCCAAACATCTGAGACCTCATATCTTTTAGCCTTTTTAACTTTGTTATGTCATTTTTTTTTTCAAATTTTTGTATTATATAATGTTATTATGATTGTAAGTGAACTTTTAAATGTATTTTTGATGTGTTTTGTGCAACTTTTTTGACTCTTGTAACAGTTAACCAAAGCTCTTGAGTCACGATATCCCGACGTGCATTAAATTCAATTGCACTCAAGTGATCGTATTTACTCTCAACCTGTAATATGCACGCTATTTCCGACGTGCACAAACTGCAATAAATTTGATATTGCTTGCACAGTTAGCACGCAACTCATATTCTAGCACCAAATTATTATGCTTGTATATACCTCCCCCTATATTTTAAAGCTGTTACACAAAGTGGTCCTAGGATGAATGTACAGTATATTTGTTTTGCTTGTATTTAGTCTCTTGCGTGACTGAAGAGTTTAAGTTTTGAAAATGTGAGATAACTGCAGAAAGTTTCTACACCCTTTAATTAATTGTGAAAAAAAAACAATAAAATTAAAAGGCCTTTTTAAAATGCAATTAAAAAAATGTCATAAAAAGGTATAATAATTCTAATATCATTACAGCTTCTCTTAACTTCCATGCAGTCAATAAAACTTCACCACTGTAAAAACAGACATCAAAGAAAGGAGGTTGGCAGTTCATAGATGCTCCTCCTCTTGAAAAGTCTGGTGAAATCCATATACTTGTTCTACTTGAACTTTGTAACCAGTTATGGACACATGTAAATGATCTTGTAATCTGCGTAAATCAATAACTATGTATTATGATGGAGAAACTCAAGCCTTTATTGGAGGAAGCGAAACAAACACACTTTTCATAGGTATTTTAAACAAAACACAAGCAAAATAATTAACAGTAGTATATCTCATTGTTTTAATTTCCTCAATTAAACATTTTACATGGAAACTAATTATTTAAATATCCCTTTGGTTGCATCTTTTACAGTCTTGCAGCTAACTATTACATTGGTTCGCCAAATCCTTACAGGTATACTAAACCCAAATTCTTTCTTTCATGATTCGGATAGAGCGTGCAATTTTAAGCAACTTTCTAATGTACTCCTACTATCAATTTTTCTTTGTTGTCTTGCTATCTTTATTTAAAAAGCAGGAATTTAAAGCTTATAAGCCAGCCCACTTTAGATTAAGCACCCTGTATAGCGTTTGCTTATTGGTGGATACTTTTAACAAACCAATAAGCAAGCATAACCCAGGTTCTGAACCAAAAATGGGCTGCTCTTAAGCTTTACATTCCTGCATTTTAAATAAAGATAGCAAGAAAAACAAATTAAAATTGATAAAAACTTGCATGCTCTATCTGAATCATGAAATAAAATTTAGGTTTAGTGTCCATTTAACAACCAGCATACACTTAAGTTCTCCTACACTAGTGATTAGACATGTGCTATTATTTGCTATTTTTATAAACAAGCAATCAATTTAACAATTTAAAGTAAAGTGACTAAACAAATCTTTTCAACAATAAAATATAAAATTAAAAATTAAACATTCATGCAGTTGAAAACATTACTCTAAAGGCAGGAAATGCAATTCTTCAGATGGGAAAGGATTCACACTTGCATTATTTAATAATGTCCAGCAAATTTTCTCGTCAGTTGATTGATTCTTGGTCCGTTATGACCTCATTAGGAAATGTCTAAAAAAAAAAGATAACGTTCAGGTTTCTTTCACTTAATGCTCAGTCAGCATGCTGCTTGCTTGCACTGCCAGTGGCATTATACTCTAATATACATTATTAGAAAATGATTGAGTACTGCCAGAAATAATTAGAAGAAAAAAAGGGGAAGAATATATATATATATATATAGAGAGAGAGAGAAAGAGAGAGAAAGAGAGAGAAAGAGAAAGAAAGAAAGAGAGAAAAAAAGAGAGAGAGAAAGAGAGAGAGAGAGAGAAAGAGAGAGAGAAAGAGAGAAGAAGAAAGAATAATACTGGCGTGTAGCTTTATCACTAGCTGGTACTTAAACTTTATTTAAGTTTAAACTGCTGTCTACCAGGTGAATGGCTCTTCATAAACAAATGATCCATAATTAAATATTTGACAAAACTATTTTTTTTGTGTGTGTGCTAGAAGCAATTTTTCTGAAACTAAATTTTAGTCCATGCATGTCTACTAGTGATACTACCAGCAGGACAGTTAAATTATCTACCAAATATAAAGAATTGTATAAAAAATCAAGCTTTACTGGATTATTGTTTAATATGTCCTGAAATGTAGTAATACTAGAGTTAACAAATAAACATGGATGACTCTTATCTGGGATATGCTGATGTTTTTACATATGCTGATATGGCATTTTATACACTTTTAAGACAAAATCCCACAAAATAATTTAAAAGTTATTTTCAGCTAAATTAATTTCATTGAATATACAAGTGTCATGTTCTTATAATTTATTAACTTTGTAGATTCAATACAACTGTACATGCTTGTTTGTTGGTAATACTCCCAGAATGCAATGTATTGTGCACAACCAAAGATAGATAGAGTCTAGAAGGGAGTATATGAGTCAAGATTTATTAAAAAAAAAACCTTACCTAGCTTATGATTTATATTTCATTATAAAAGCTGACATCCAGGACCTGTCAAAAAGGGATTCACATGTTCAGGATGCAATTACAGGGACAACATACTGACAGAATATTGGCATGCCACAGTGTTCTTTACACCAGTCTGGTATGTCTGGACAAATATTTTGCAGCTGAGATATGGGTTATGAATTAGACAGCAACATTGATATGTAAGAGCTCTGCAATATACAGAAATATGTTTTATTAGATACACACATTTGCTACTGTGCATAAAAAAGTGAATATTTATTTTAATTGTTTATTCAAACTCAGTAGATTTCTTCTAGATAACACAGATATGTCTTACACATCGGCTAAGTATCCTTGTTTCGAATACAATTTTTTTTGTCCTCTTCTGTAAACATAAATACCTTTTCTTTAAAGGGACAGTCAAGTCCAAAAATAAACTTTCATGATTCAATTAGGGCATGTGATTTTAAACAACTTTCCAATTTACTTTTATTACCAATTTTGCTTTGTTCTCCTGGCATTCTTAATTGAAAGCTAACCCTAGGTAGGCTCATATGCTAATTTCTTAAACCTTGAAGGCTGCCTCTAATCTGAATGCATTTTTACATTTCTTCACCAATAGAGGACGTTAGGTCATGTGTGTCAAATAGATAACATTGAGCTCACACACGTGAAGTTACCTAGGAGTAAGCACTGATTGGCTAAAATGCAAGTCTCTCAAAAGAACTGAAATAAGGGGACCGTTTGCAGAGGCATAGATACAAGTTAATAACAGAGGTAAAACGTGTATTATTATCACTGTGTTGGTTATGCAAAACTGGGGAATGGGTAAAAAAGGGATTATCTATCATTTTAAACAACAAAAATTCTGGTGTTGAATGTTCCTTTAAGCATTCATCTCTTAAGGTCATAATGGGGGGATTTTTAAATTTGTAGTAGTACTTCTTGGTTTTGAATAGAAGCAAGCAATATACAATGATTTACTTCCAATAAATGCTATAATAAAGTTAAAATCACACATATTTTCCTCTTGCACCTAAAGATATATATATATACTGTATATATATATATATATATATATATATATATATATATATATATATATATATATATATATAACAGAAGGGAATGTCTGCGCTTAGGGGTAAGGTGCTGATACTTGGCAAAGAACCAGGGCACAATATTAAATGTAGAAATATACTACTGCAGTTAGCGTGTGTATGTATATATATATCTACACATACACATATATATATATAGCAAGAAAGAAATGTCTGTGTGCATACAATTGTTATATTCTAGGCTAGTGTATGTATATACAGTACATATACACAAGTACACACACACCTGTAGTGTCAAAAAGTAAATCATCCAATGTGGATATAATAATAATTAGCCACCAGTGAATTTTACATATATAGCTTGGTATCAAAAGCCAGTCGAGCAAAAGTGGAGTATACTAAGGCTGTCCACAAAAATGTCCAATCATAACAGCCTATGTGACAGTTCCCCAAATGCCTCTAATCTCAGCTGCTTTGTCCAAGGTGGGATTTTGCCTCTTTGAAAAGAAGATCCCCATAGTATGCTGAAAAGATAGCGAGCGGACAAGCGCACAAGAGGGCACTCCTAGTGAAGTTCATTTTTGACAGTATGACTCACTACAGAAGATGTATAAATGCACACTCACGTGATTTAACCTCATCCAGTATGAGGTATAGATAGAGCACTTGATTATAGCTGATATCTGTTGTTGGTCTCCTTGTGCTATTTCTGCTTTGGTCCTCTTCCTCTTTGTCCAGCATGCCCAGCGTAGGAGAACAGGCAGGGAAAATATATACGCCTAGATTTAGAGTTCTGCGTTAGCCATCAAAACCAGCGTTAGGGGGTCCTAACGCTGGTTTTGGCCGACCGCTGGTATTTAGAGTCTTGTAGGTAAGGGTCTAACACTCTAACACTCACTTTCCAGTCGTGACTTTTCCATACCGCAGATCCCCTTACGTCAATTGCGTATCCTATCTTTTCAATGGGATCTTCCTAATTCCGGTATTTAGAGTCTTGGCTGAAGTGAGCGTTACAACTCTAACAACAAAACTCCAGCCGCAGAAAAAAGTCAGGAGTTAAGAGCTTTATGGGCTAACGCCGGTTCATAAAGCTCTTAACTACTGTGCTCTAAAGTACACTAACACCCATAAACTACCTATGTACCCCTAAACCGAGGTCCCTCCACATCGCCGCCACTCTAATACATTTATTTAACCCCTAATCTGCCGACCGGACCTCGCCGCCACTATAATAAATGTATTAACCCCTAATGCTAAGTCTAACCCTAACACTAACACCCCCCTAAGTTAAATATAATTTTTATCTAACAAAATAAAATAAATCTTATTAAATAAATTAATCCTATTTAAAGCTAAATACAGTACTTACCTGTAAAATAAACCCTAATATAGCTACAATATAACAAATAATTATATTGTAGCTATTTTAGGATATATATTTATTTTACAGGCAACTTTGAATTTATTTTAACTAGGTACAATAGCTATTAAATAGTTAATAACTATTTAATAGCTACCTAGTTAAAATAAGTACAAAATTATCTGTAAAATAAATCCTAACCTAAGTTACAATTAAACCTAACACTACACTATCTACAATTAAATCAACTAAACTAAATAAAAAAAAAAAAAACACTAAATTACAAAAACAAACAAACACTAAATTACAAAAAATAAAAAAAGATTATAAGAATTTTAAACTAATTACATCTACTCTAAGCCCCCTAAAAAAATAACAAAGCCCCCCAAAATAAAAAAAAATGCCCTACCCTATTCTAAAATAAAAAGTTTACAGCTCTTTTACCTTACCAGCCCTTAAAAGGGCCCTTTGCGGGGCATGCCCCAAAGAAAACAGCTCTTTTGCCTGTAAAAAAACATACAATACCCCCCCCACATTACAATCCACCACCCACATGCCCCTAATCTAACCCAAACCCCCCTTAAAAAAAACTAACACTAAGCCCCTGAAGATCTTCCTACCTTATCTTCACCATGCCGGGTATCACCGATCCGTCCAGAAGAGGCTCCGAAGTCTTCATCCTATCCGGCAAGAAGAGGTCCAGAAGAGGCTCCGAAGTCTTCATCCTATCCGGCAAGAAGAGGAGATCCTGACCGGCAAACATCTTCATCCAAGCGGCATCTTCTATCTTCATCCATCCGACGAGGAGCGGCTCCATCTTCAAGACCTCCGGCGCGGAACATCCTCTTCTCCCGACGACTAGGCGACGAATGAAGGTGTGATAATTTTGTCTCACCAAATTTCAGAGAATAATAATAAAAAATAAAATAAATGGAATGTAGCTCTATTCTTGTAAACAGCAAGTAAATATAACTTGTTCTACTAGCATGTTCAAGGTGAGCATTTACTTTTAGTAATTGAAGTGAAAAGTATGGTTTAAACCTCTATGAATGATAATAATAAATCTTATGAGAGAAAACTTATTAAGCCTCTATAATATAAGCAATGATTCCTTAATATTATCGAAAAAGAAAAAATGAGAAAAAATCCTTTATAATCAGGATAAGAAACGAAGTGATAGAGTTCAACTCTAGATAAAGTAATGTTCAAGTATCTTTCCTTAAGTTTCACGCACTCACACAAACACTCTAAAATATATATACAATGTTCCAACACACACGCAATATTGACCAGCAACGAGAAGGTTAATTCAGTGTAATACACCTCAGGTAAGTAAAGACACTTAGCGTTATATTTGGAAACCTTATGATTTGTATACAATACGATACCCAAACCAGGGTGGTGACAAGTCCAGATTTCCCCAGAAGCGATGGTGTAGCGTGGAGAGCGGTAACGACAACAGAGTAAGTGTTAAACCGGAGATTAGTAGAGAGCGGCGTCCCGGTAGCAGCTTGTGTGAGTGCGGCTTCAGCCGCGTGTGATTGAGTTCCGGTAGCGTAGGGATATGATTAGAAGTATCAGTCCAAAAGAATCAGGAAAGAAGTGCAGCAACTTTGAGACACAAACAGCCATCAAAAAATAAAATACTTAAGACCTGAAAGGAAAAGTATACTGCTTGGAAAGAGCAGTAGCACAGGATGAGAGAATCCACTTAAATTTTCAGGCACTGAGTAATGGAAAAGCACTTCCTTAAATAGGAGGAAGTGCTGATAGTCAGAAAGTCTTAAAGGGATATCACAGAAGGTTCCTTTAAGGGACGTCATCCAAGATGGCGTCCCTCGAATTCCGATTGGCTGATAGGATTCTATCAGCCAATCGTAATTAAGGTAGGAAAAATCTGATTGGCTGATTGAATCAGCCAATCAGATTCAAGTTCAATTGGATTGGCTGATCCAATCAGCCAATCAGATTGAGCTCGCATTCTATTGGCTGTTCCGATCAGCCAATAGAATGCGAGCTCAATCTGATTGGCTGATTGGATCAGCCAATCCGATTGAACTTGCATCTGATTGCATTGAGCAATGAGACTTTTTTTTTGGGCTAACTATATATTTATAAGAAGACAAGTTTTTGGAAGAATTATTTTATCCAGGTGGATTCCGAAAATAGCAGTGTGGTGAAATAATCAAGCACAGGTGGATTCTTTCATTACCTTGCCATTTTCGAAATCCACCGGGATGCAGTGAAGGCAAATGGAGCATTACAAAAAAAAAATAAGGGCTCCATGTACAAAGCACCGAAAGCTGCTCCGGAGCCTTTGAAGGGCAGGTTCGCATATGCGAGCCTGCTTCCCGCAATGTAAGAAGTAGCAGTCATTAGACCGCTGCTTCTTACACCCTACGCCACTTCTGAGGTGGCGAGGGAAAATCACTGAGAGCTCGCTCTCTCTCGTTGATTGACAGCCCCTTCAGTCGCGTGATTGACATACGGGCAAGCGGATCAACAGATCCACTGCCCGTGTGTAGCCAAGGCGGGCAGACAGCTTCGCGAGTTGAGAAGCTATCTGCCCGCCGCTTAGTACATGGAGCCCTAACCGCCCATAATAAGTATTAAAAAGAAAAAACCTAACCGCCCGCAAAGTATATTAAAAAAAACGTAACCACCTGCACAGTTTTAAGAAAAAAAAAACTAATAAAATTATTAACCCCTAAATACGCAAAACTCAACATCGCAAACTACCTAATACATCTATTAACCCCTAATCTGCAACCCCTTACAATGCATTAAACCTAATTTACTTATTAACTCTTAAACCACCAACCCACACAATGAAAAAAAGATAATTACTGACTAAGCCCCCTAACGTAACACTCCCTAAATTAACCCCTTAATTACATAAAAAATAACTACATTACAATTAAAATAAAACATCCCAACAGTACTTAAAGAATAAAGACAACTAAGTTTAAACTAATCTAAAATTGCAGAAAATAAAAAAAGTCTAACATTACAGAAAAAATAAACATTATCCAAAATAAAAACAATTAAACCTAATCCCTATGAAAATAAAAGAGCCCCCCCCAAAATAAAAACACCCCCTAATCTAAGAATAAACTACCAATAGCCATTAAAAAGGATTTTTTTAGGGCATTGTCCTAAAGAAATCATCTCTTTTGCATTAAAAATAAACAAAGTACCCCCTAACAGTAAAAACCCCCACCCACCAATCCCCACAATAAAAAAAACAACACTACACCCTGTACCAAATTATTCTGTCAATGATATTTTTCTCATTTTCCTAAATAATTGATGTAAACAACAGTCAGCATAATTCTCATATTATCAACAATTCAAATTTTATTGAACAAACCTCCTAATAATAACGGTATTTTTTTTTCAAAATAAAAAACTTACAAAGCCCTGTTCCAAATGATTACGCACAGTAAGTTTTAAAACACTTTATAGGTTGTAAAGAACAGAAAATTGTCATTTGTTGTGTTTGCAGCATATTTACTGAAATCAACAGCTATTTCAATCAAACTTTGAACAACATTTTAACTTTTTAAACATTTTAACAGGTCACGTTACATTTTAACATAGGACCCCATATTTGATAGCAGCTTCACAAGTCTTGCATCCATTGAACTTGTGAGTTTTTGGACAGTTTCTGCTTGAATTTGTTTGCAAGATGTCAGAATAGCCTCCCAGAGCTGCTGTTTGCATGTAAACTGCCTCCCACCCTCATAGATCTTTTGCTTGAGGATGCTCTAAAGGATTGAGGTCAAGGGAGGATGGAGACCACATCATGACTTTCTCTCCTTTTATCCCCATAGCAGCAATTGATGCAGAGGTATTCTTTGCAGCATGAGATGGTGCATTTTCATGCATGAAGATTATTTTACTACGGAAAGCATAGTTCTTCCTTCTGTACCAGGGAAGGAAGTGGTCAGTCAGGAACTCCACATACTTTGCAGAGGTCATCTTTACACCTTCGGGGGCCCTAAAGGGGCAGACCAGCTCTCTTCCCATGATTCCGGCCCAAAACATGACTCCACCACCGCCTTGCTGAAGTTGCAGCCTTGTTGGAACAGGGTGGCCGTCCACCAACCATCCACTACTCCATCCATCTGTACCATCCAGGGTTGCACGGCACTCATCAGTGAACAGGACTGTTTGAAAATTAGCTTTCATGTATTTTTCTGCCCAATGCAGCGGTTTCTGCTTGTGAGCATTGGTAAGTTGTGGCCAAATGGAAGGTTTATGCACAGTTGCAAGACTTTGGAGGACTCTACATTTTGATGTTCGTGGGACTCCAGAGGCACCAGCAGCTTCAAATATCTGTTTGCTGCTATGTAATGGTATTTTAGCAGCTGCTCTCTTGATCCGATGCATGGATCTGGCAGAAATTTTCCTCAATGTGCCTTTATCTGCACGAACCCGTCTGTGCTCTGAATCAGCCACAAATCTCTTAATAGTGCGATGATCACGCTTAAGTTTTTGTGAAATATCTAATGTTTTCATACCTCGTCCATGGCATTAAACTATTTCACTCTTTTCGGCAGCAGAGAGATCCTTTTTCTTTCCCATATTGCTTGAAAATGGTGCTCTGCTTAATAATGTGGAACACCCTCCTTTAGTAGTTTTTCCTTTAATTGGGCACACCTGGCAATCTAATTATCACAGGTGTCCGAGATTGTTTTCAGTGATCAAAAGAGCCCTGAGACACAATGCCATCCATGAGTTAAACTGAAAAAAAAAAAATGTAATCTTTGTGACACTGAAATAGAATTTGCATAATAATTTGGAACAGGGTGTAATAAACCTAAACTATCCATTGCCCCTAAAGGGGCATTTGTATGAGCATTGCCCTTAAAAGGGCATTCAGCTCTTTTTCCACTGCCCTTAAAAGAGCATTAAGCTCTTTTGCAATTTGCCCAAAGGGGTATATTTATCAAAGCCTCAACTTTGTTGCATTCGCCGGCACCAATACGCTCGCCTAACCACCTAACATCGCGGCCCCATATCTCAATACGCTCTCCATATTTATAAAAAAAGCAGGCAAAAAGACACGCACCAAGTACGGGGCGATAAGCATCGGACTGTTGTTAACTAACAGTCATCGATCTAGCGTCTATTCAAGTTTTTAACAACTTTATTTATACCCTGTCACTAAACGCCACCACTATAATAAAATGTTTAATCCCTATCCTGCCACTCCCCGACCCCACCGCAACATAAATAAAGTTATTAACCCCTATTCCGCTGCTCCCCGACCCCGCCACAAAATAAAGTTATTAACCCTTATTCTGACGCTCCCCGACACTGCAGCCACTAAATAAATGTATTACCCTAATTCGTAAGCCCCCCACATCGTCATAAACTAAATTAAGCTATTAACCCCTAAACCTAACAACCCGCTAACTTAAAATTACAACATCCCTATCTTCAAATAAAATTAAACTTACCTGTAGAATTAAAATAAACTTTTTTAAAATATGAATTAACCTACCCTAACTATTATACTACAATTAAATTAAACTACCAATTAAATTAACTAAATTACATATTAAAAAACCCTAACCCTACTCAAATTATTTTAATATACTTTTAAACCTTATAAAAAGTACTATATTACCAAAATAAAAAGAAACTAACGGCTAGATTTAGAGTTCGGCGGTAGATGGGCTGTTAACGCCACGCGTGTTTTATGTCTAACGCACGTCATTGTTTGACTCCGGTATTTAGAGTTAATATAAGACCATCTAACGATGCTCCTAACGCGTGTATGTCACACGCGTAATCCTGCCCGCGTTAGACAGTCTCCCATAGAGATCAATGGGAAAGGCAAAAAATAGCTTTTTTCACCTAACACTCGATCTCGCGAGAATACGCACAGCTCGGTCATATGACGCATACCACATCATGCACAACAATAACACGCCGCAAATGTCACAACATCAATCAATCAACAAAGCACACAAGCATTACACATTCACAAGCGGGGGAAGTTTTAATACTATTTATACGGGGAATACGCATATACTTTAAGATGCGGAAAATCGCACAATAACAACAAGGATTAAAAAATATATACATACACTAAAAAAAAAATCGCATTCAATATCATTATATATTATGAAAAACATACATATACAACACTTCACGAAGAACACACCATCGCAAATTCACATTTAAAAAGAATACTATTGGACAATGTTAGAGAAAACGACCACTATGACATCATCGCATTCTACACATTCCACAAATACCAACTCAAAATGAGCATGCGCAAATTAACACACCTAATACACATTGCAATAATATTAATTGCTAATAAAGCACACCTGAACACTAATTACAATGGAAATTGGGACATCATTAAACATTTACACAGGGTATATAAGCACCACACAAGCAGGGCTTCTTTGACTGTGTTGCTGGTGGGTCTTTGGAGATTTAAGAATAGAGATTTTGCGAATTTTTGAGAGTGAGTTAGTGTTAGTGTGAGAGAGTCAGTTGGTAGTGTTAGCGTGAGAGAGTCAGTTGGTAGTGTTAGCGGGAGATAGTCAGTTGGTAGTGTTAGCGTGAGATAGTCAGTTGGTAGTGTTAGCGTGAGAGAGTGAGTGAGTTAGTGGGAGTTAGCGGGAGTGGGAGAGAGTCTGTTAGTGGGAGCGTGAGTGAGTTAGTGGGAGTTATTAGTGATAGTTGTTAGTGTGAGCGTCAGTTAGTGGTAGTTAGTGAGCGTTAGTGGGAGTGTTTGTTATTGAGAATTAGAAGTAGTGTTAGTTAGCGAGCGAGTGATTTATCTGTACACTTAACACATTTACACGCAAACACATTCAATACATACATACACTTATCAATAACACTACATACACTCCATACCCCCTACCCCCTCATACTACACTCCATACCCCATTCCTTGTAGTCCCATTCCCTTTCATCCCATTTACTCTTATCCCATACCCCATACCCATCCCATACCCATCCCCTAGTTACATTTAGTTTACATATCCTCCTTTTAGTCTTATTCTTTTCGTTTATTTAAATACTCCTTACCCTCTTTTTTTTTTTACATCCCTCACACTTTAAGCACCTTTTTTGTCTTTTTAGTTCTTTATTTTGACCCCCTTTCATTTCATCACACTCACTTTTTTTTGATTATTTGGGGTTTAGTTTAGGGAGGAGATGGAGGCCAGGCAGGGGACAGGTAGAGGGGGGAGTAGAGGGAGGGGGAGAGGAACAGGGCAGGAAGGGGGGCAGGAAGGGGGGCAGGAAGCGGGGGTGGAAGCGGTGGGTGGACCCAGCCACTTGGTTCAAGATGACCAAGTGGCTGGGCCCAGTGGCGGTCAGAGTAGGGCTTCACAGTCCGGGAAACAGAGGGCATCGTCACAGGGGAAGGCCAAGGCGACTAGGGAGGCGAGGTTTACGATGGAGGAGAAGGAGGCCCTCGTAGAGGCCTATATGGCCAGGCATAGGATGCTGCAGCACCAGAAGACTACCCCGACTGACAGGAGGAGGCTCTGGAACGAGATTCGGAATGCAGTCAATGCAGTGGGTGGCCGGAACCGGGATATGGATTCCATCAAACATCGGTACCGGGACTGTAAACTTGAACTTAAAAAAAAGTTAAGCCTGGAGGCCCGACATGCCGCAGGGACCGGTGGCGGCCCTGCCCTTGAAATGGAGTACTGCAGATGGGAGGAAATGTTGCGGCCCAGCATCTCCGAGGTGGAAGTAGTCGGTATCGGAGGAATCGATACCGGGAACCTGCCACTCTCATCTGACGGTAAGCTCATTGAACAATAATTTCACATACGAATGTATTTCAATGGACACTATACGCAAACATTTACTTTCATGATTGAGGTAGCGAATACAATTTGACAAAACATTCAAATGTACTTATATTACATAATTTGATTCATTCTTGAGATATATTTTAATGAAGAAATAGCCATGCACACGGTGAAACAATCACAGGAGGCAGCTATATTCAGCTAACAATCAGAATCTTATAAACATATTTAGATATGCTTTTCAGCAAAGAATATCCAGAGAATGAAGCTAATTAGATAACAAAAGTACATTCGAAAGTTGATACTAAATGTATGCTTATAAATCATGAAAGATAAAACATTGGGTTTCATGTGTTAAGGATCAGATTAATGCTATTACGCTGTTTACACGCATTCTATTACTTAGCGGTTACATCAGTATCTAGGCTATAGGTTAGGTGTGCATTTAAACAGACTGAAAACAAACGCAAAAACATTCACATTGACCAGATATCACAAACACTGTTTAGAAAAAGCGGAAATAGAATTGATTGTTTGTTAGATTTCAAAGTGGATTAATGATTCTGCATTTGTAATTGTATCGTAAGCTAAGTCATTTAAACCTTGATTTGCAAATATGCTAATATATATATATTTTTTGTTTTCTTTATTTATATACAGAGTCTGGGGACGAGGCAGCACAGCCTCCTGCATCTCCCCGGGATGAGAGTGGTGGTGAGGAATTCCCACTTCGGAGGGAAGAGGCCCCCCGTGACGAACAGCGCACGGGAGATGATCAAGAGGCCCCGGAAGCACAGGAGGATCCCGCTGAACCCGCGGAACCCGAGGTCCCTCAAAGACCCGCACTCCGCCGTGCACGGGCACCCCGCCGTGCACGGGTTCAACAGGCACAACAAGAAGAAATAGCGGAGGTGCGGGTTCTACTGGAGTACATAGACCAGATGCGTACCTCCCGGATAGAAAACATAGAAGGACGACGCAGAATACTTGATGGGCAGAATCAAATAATTCAAGGCCAAAATGAAATAATCAGTATACTGAATAGAATACAAGAAGGACAAACAAGAATGTTCAATCTTCATCAGGAAATGTTCACATTTTTCCGGGAGGCGCATGCTGGTCTACCTCCTGTTGCTGGGCCTCTTGTTGCTGGGCCTCTTGCTGCTGGGCCATCTCCTCCTGCCGGCCCATCTCATCCTCCTCCTCAGCCATCTACTCCTCCTCCTCCTCAGCCATCTACTCCTCCTCCTCCTCAGCCATCTTCTCCTCCTCATCCATCTTCTCCTCCTCCTCAGCCATCTACTCCTCACCTTGGTCGTCCCAGTACTCTTCCTTCCACTCCTCCCACAACAGCTCCAAGGAGGACTCTTCGGAGTCGGCAGTTGCCTCTCCCAGAGCCTCAGCCCCGTGGGAAGAGGGGAAGGAAGAGGAAGTAAGTATTTTTTTCCATCTTAAATTTTTTTTTTTGGGTAATGGATAGGTATGTGATGATGTGGTTTTCATACACTTGTGGACCACACTCTGTATATAATCGACTTCTATGGGACCGGGTCCATGGAGGAAGATTCTTTGCAGAGTGTGGGTTATAAGTGTGTGAAAACCACATCATCACATACCTATCCTTGTTCATGATATTGATTGGTTTCTGTGATGTGATGTCCAAACTGTTTCCCGAATCGCTAACTAAATTACCATAACAATTATCCATGATGGCATATTACTGTTTGAATGCCAATAACACAGCTTAAAGGGACAGTCAGAAAATTATTGATTACAAAGAAAACACTGTATTACGCATTATAAAGTTTGAAACAACAAAACATGGAGAAATACATGTGTGACTTATGTGCTTACCCTTGTATCTATGACTATGAAAAATGACCACTTATTTGTTGTTCTGACATAACAACATTTTAGATATCAATGATCAATACATGGTCAATAATATGCTGTATGAGCACAAGGTTTTACATATACAAATGCTATCCAAATGCCCTCTAGTGCTCAAATTGTATAATGATTACAAGCACTCTTCAAGATTTAAGAAATGAGCACACCAACCTCATAGGTTTAGATAGCAAATTTAAATAAACCCAGACAAATGTTCAATTGTTGAGAAACATTTGATATCCTTGTTATTACAGAATTGACTTTTCGAATAATGTTAAAAAAATTTTTTTCGAAACTGTCCCTTTAACAACATTACATATGCTAACACATATTTTAAGCTTGTTGCTATATCTACATGTACTTTGTAAAAAAAAAAATGTGAAAATGACATTTATATTGACGTGTTAAATAAAGTCTATTTTCTTTAAGAGACATTATTGTGTTAATATTTTATTGTAACTATTTTTATTTTAACAATGAATATGGTTTAAAGTCCTTTTAGGAGTGGGGGGGTGAAATATGCTAACAAAAATATATTTGAAGATTAAACTATGTGGATCTCATACATGATACAAAAAAACAACATTTGCATTCAAGGGACAGTATCCTATATTTTTTACATAACTGTATGTAATAGACACTACTACAAACAACAAGATTAACATATACTGATAGCAATATTAAAAAGCTTCAAACACTTGCAAATAAAATAGGGTTAGCTATATTTTAAATATAGATGAACCACCATTACAACCGTAAAACACAATACCCCATCATTAACATATGAAAAGAACCTTTACACAAACTGGACAAAGCTGGAGATGGTACTCACATGAAACTCATTGGCTTTGCGAGGAGTAAGAAAATTACTTACATTTTCTTACAACACAAGACAAAATAAACCTATTGGTTAAACAATGGACTATCTAACTAGAGACAAAATCAAATATTTTTATTTATAATGTGAGTGTCTAATGAACCTTTCATAAAATATACAACGAAATTACATTTAGAAGAAGTCGGCATCATATATTTAGCATATGATAAATGCATATTGATTACTTTATTCAAACACAATAGCGCATATTTATTAATTAGATATGTTCAACATTAAACACAACATTAATTTTTAAGAAAAAGGAACATTGTTGACAAACATATTAAACATGGACTGTAGAGATTTGCACTTGCCTAGAAATATCCTATGCATGAAAACATTTTGCTTTCGTTCGTTGATTCAACCAGACATCCAGCAAAAGAGAATGTGTTGGTCTTTATCAGCTACGGGTCAACAATGTAACATGATGCAAATAATACATATTCGCAAGCTTTTTAAAATTGCATGCAGTCACAAACGTTTTTAACGTGCACAAATATTGCGGGACTACGCAATCCAATCACACGTTTTTTTAACTTTACATGTGCCGTCTTAACATGGCGCTTCCTTGATCACGTAAGAACGCCATCCAATGAAAGGCACATTATTGATCACGTAAGAACGCCCAAAAAAAAAAGGCGCATCCTTGATCGCGTCAAAACGCAATCCAATAAAAGGCATATTCCTGATCACGTAAGAACGTCAGTCAATACAAGGAATCATTGGACAGCCTGGCAGGTGACGTCTTAAGCAACATGGCGCATCCGAGATCGCTGAAAAACCGCAGACAATACAAGGACTCAGTGACATCTTGGCATATCATTAAGAAACGTATTTATATTTTAGGAACTAGTATGTGTGTAGATTGCTATCTAGGAATGTCACCAAATCATGAATCATCTTTTCGGACTTGACTGTCCCTTGAACTATAGCTATGGTGTATATCTTTAACATTTAAAAGATACACATGAGAAATACATATGCCATTGATGTTTTAAGATATGTTTGGATTGTTGTTGAATAACAATAGTTATACATGTATTGATTAAACGTGTCATTTATTCAAGTTTAATTATGGTCAGCCTACCTATAGCCATATATGGGAGGAGATGTATTTTGTTAACATATTAGTTAACTAATATTCATCATCTACATTATTTGTATTACACACAGAGATTGATTTGGTTACACTTTGACAATAATATAGATTTGAAAATGAAATACAGGTGCTGTCAACATTACAATAAGATTGTTTATTAATAAAATGATATGTCCTTGTTCTTGTAAAAAGGACAAAAACGCTTTACAAATGGAAATACATTCATTTACAATAGTGATCAACATCACTTAAAGGGACATTATTTTGTTTTTAAAAAGAGCATACACATAGTCAATACTATTTAAATAAAATGAACACTTTACAGGGATTATATCATTGTATCAATACTCAGATCATTTGGTAAAGGTGCATCAATTCATGCAGAGTTTATAAATACACACATGGATATGAACATTTAAATATACATATATACACAAATACAAAAATATATATACATATATAAAGAAATTACTCTGCTAATCATAATCAGGCAATGATAGAGGTAAGAGAAAATAATATAAACACAAATAATAAGATTACATTGGAGATGTTAATCTTAAAGTCATTTACTATTGTCTTACATATATGATTTCATTATAACAAATAGATTTGTTAGGTCCCTTTAAGGATAAACAACATAAACTAGAGCTTGCAAAAAATAACAGGAAGAATGAGGACAAAGATTTGTGAAATAAAATGTATTTTATTAGTATGTAAGAAAACATACACAACGTTTATAAATAATCTTGTAAAAATAAGGAATATATGAGCCATATGACAAGGTAACACAGTGCATCACAGTCCATGAAGAGAGTTGCCAAGGGCCAGCATAGCCTCATTGGAGACACATGACAAGGTAACACAGTGCATCACAGTCCATGAAGAGAGTTGCCAAGGGCCAGCATAGCCCCATTGGAGACACATGGCAAGGTAACACAGTGCATCACAGTCCATGAAGAGAGTTGCCAAGGGCCAGCATAGCCCCATTGGAGACACATGACAAGGTAACACAGTGCATCACAGTCCATGAAGAGAGTTGCCAAGGGCCAGCATAGCCTCATTGGAGACACATGACAAGGTAACACAGTGCATCACAGTCCATGAAGAGAGTTGCCAAGGGCCAGCATAGCCTCATTGGAGACACATGACAAGGTAACACAGTGCATCACAGTCCATGAAGAGAGTTGCCAAGGGCCAGCATAGCCCCATTGGAGACACATGGCAAGGTAACACAGTGCATCACAGTCCATGAAGAGAGTTGCCAAGGGCCAGCATAGCCTCATTGGAGACACATGACAAGGTAACACAGTGCATCACAGTCCATGAAGAGAGTTGCCAAGGGCCAGCATAGCCTCATTGGAGACACATGGCAAGGTAACACAGTGCATCACAGTCCATGAAGAGAGTTGCCAAGGGCCAGCATAGCCTCATTGGAGACACATGACAAGGTAAAAGAGTGCAACAGGCACAACAAAAAAATGATAAAAAGGCCAAATGGCAACAATATAAATACAAATTCAACATGTGGACGGAGGATTATTATCTGCCACCATGGAGCATATCCAGATCCTCCACTTACTGGTCATCCTCTTCATTGTCCTGTGCATGTCCAGCTCCAGATTCAGGCCTTGAACGTAATTGCATAATTTCACGCAGAGTCAAGTCCTGAACCCGGAGCTGGGCCTGCATGGTGTCGTTCATCCCTCTCAGGACAGCTGCGTTCCTCAACACGGCCTGCTCTACTCTTGCTATCCCTTCTAGCATGAGCCATGCTGAGTCACAGCCTAAAATAAAATAAAAATTAATATTAAGGATAATTACACAACAGAATAAAAGATTTTAATACATACATTGTCATCATAAAGACAAATAATTATTTACATCAATTATTTTTCATATATTCTTTACACATGAATTAGGTTATTCAGACAGACAGAAATCATTAAAGGCTCATGTTACTCAAACATGTTGAACCCTTTAATTGGTTTTAGATGATCCACTTATACAGCTTGAGTGTATCAAATCTTGTTAAAGGATTTACATTGTACTTACATCAGCAATTTAAAAATTCAATTTAGACTGTGGTAGGCACACCTATCCTTAAACATTTTGGCATTGAGGACAAGCTGTGTAAACATAGCAACCAGAAGAAATTACATTCCCACTGGGTTAGACAAGAGATAATGTATCCACATTTGGACATAAAATTTTGGATCCAAGTAGTGGTGTTTGGTATATGTAGTGATATCCAATTAAAGGGACACTGAACCTAAATATTTAATGGACTGATTCAGATAGAGCATGACATGACAAATCTTTAGAAATTACACATATTCATTATATGTTTTAATTGTCAAGCTATATTTTGAATGCAAGAATGTTGGTTTTTATGGAAGCCAATATTTGTTGATGAACCTTGTTTGTGCATGCTGGTTGATGGATACATTCATCCAACAATAAAGAAATGATGGCCACATTTATTTTATTGTTTAAACTAATTATAGGAATAAGTTGTTTTCAATAAATATATCAAGAGAATGACGAATAATTCATAAGAGTATTCTATTATACATTGGCTTAACATTGCATGCTGGATTTGAATCACAATTTAACCAATTTAACTTCACTGTACCTTTAAGTATCTTATAAAGTGTATTTAGAATGATACTTACAGCTGTGCCTGGGAAGGACAATCTGACACCCAGGACAATGAAGGTTTAAACAGGGGGGAGGGATGGGATTGGCTTGGGGAGGGATGGGATTGGCTCGGGGAGGGATGGGAATGGCTTGGGGAGTGGTGAGCTGCTGCTCCAGGGTAGGCCGTACAGCTGGGGAGTGGGGAGTTTGGGTCTGGGCAGCTGTACGGGCCAGAATACGGGGAGAGCGGCGAAGGGGGGTGTATGTGCGTTTTTTAGGAGGGACAGGATATGAAATATGGGAAGGGCTGGCAGTGGTCGGGGCATGGTCATGGGTTTGGTGATGGGAAGGGCTCTGGGTGTGTGCAGAGGTGTGGCCATGGTCAGGGGTGTGTGCACGGGGAGGGGTCTGTGACTGGGCAGGGGCGGAATCCAGATGACCAGAAGTGGTGGATCCATCTGAAAATGTAAAAGAAATATATTAACATCTCATACATCCTGACATCAAATCAACGCATTTAAAATTGATTATGTTTTCAATATACCTCGAAGTGTGTTTGAATCTGTAAACTATTCTGAAATGAGGATATGGTATCTATATAGGCACTCAGATGAATCTCAATGACTGTCTGTACAATGTGAAACTTATTATTGTGTTTTGGCATGGAATATGCATGTGACATAATGATGGCATGAATTATATATTCTTAAAAAAATATATACAAGCAGATTTTCATGCTGCCTGATATAGAAAGGGGGCAGTAGTGTATTTGAACAGACAAATAATATTCCTTTTTAAAGGGAAAAAGCTGTAGACTTTGAATGTCTTCAATAAAATGATTTCAAAAAAAGAAACATGTTGGAAACATGATAGATATATTTCACATACCATCAGACTCCAAGGCAGCCTCTTCCTCCTCCATCCCACATGTGACATCAATCTCTGTAAAACATAACATGTTGTGTACACCTTAAGATCAGATATTATAACATATGTTACTGTTGCTCAAATACGCACATCAATGTTGCATTAAAGATATACACACACAAAGTTATGATTTACATCATTTTGATGGAGCATACAAATGACAATAGATTTGTTATTGTCAATAAATCAGAATATTAATGTATTGTTTGTCTTAATGTTAAATTCATAAAAGCATAGTACATAGAACATTTAAGATTTCTCATGTGTGTATCACTTGATGACTGTTGTTAAAAAAAAAAAAAAATGAAAAAAACATATGTTAGACATCTTATGAATAACAAATGTGTAGAATAATAAAGTAGAAATTATTAATCGCTCAATATAAAAAATAAATATATAATCAGAAGATAAATTCTATGATTTTTTATAATGTTATGCTTCATCGGAATCATGATCATAATATTGATTAGCAATACACCTTCAATTACATATAAATGAGTCAATGGACTTACCAGGAGTCCGCAAAGGCGGCTCTATGTCACTGCTGGATTCCTGTGGGCTTCCCACACCAACTCTCTCTATGAATGATATAGATATATATTATTAAACACATTTTGGATATCACTAAATCACATCTGTCTAGAATTTTAACATTAATCAACTTTAAAATGTGAAGAATAGAGCAGTCATTACACCAGAAAATGCTTGATTGAATCAAGGGGATTCTGTAAACATATCTGTATTCAACATATGTTTAATGTCAGACTACATTAGACATCAAATTCATCTCAGATGCTGCTATTGCATATCTAAATATACCCAATGATCAATGTTCTTAACCCTTTAAGGACACAGCTTTCACTTAGCTCAATTGTTTTATGATGGAATAATTCCGTCATATGTCCTTAAGAAGTTACAAGAATACACACAAACCACATATTGAGGAGCATCTGTTGACAAATCTAAACAAACATGTGTCACATCGACCCATTTTTTCAATGTACAGTAATCTTGTTTAGGACACAACACATATTTATCACAATACATAACAAACTTTATTATTACAAATATGTAATCATGGTGCTGTTAGAGTATGCAGATATATATAAAGTAACTCCAACAGATAATTAGATTTATATATCAATAGTTTTTAATAAAAATAATGTAATGATGAATGAATCTATTTTGTCTTAAAGGGACACTGACATGATTAATTTAAATAATTGATTTCTATGTTCAAACTGTAAAAAATGATTTAACATTGACTCCTATTATAATTCGAATGTTGTTCGATATTAATCTTAAAGGCAGATAAGGAATATTGGATTCAATAAATATTGTTTGTTGAAGGTATCCACCAATCATCAATATAAACCCAGGTTGGTCAACAAATATTTAGATGCACATAAACGTACTTTCTTTATTTTAAAATACATTTAGCAATAGAATATGTCACATATGATGATAGTATTATATTTTATGTTTATTAATATTGCATACTGTATGTGAAAGACAATATTAATAATTGTAGTTCAGTATCCCTTTAATCTAAAATTAAATAGATTCCACAATGTTGTTGTTTGTTAATGAATTATCTACTCCATATGTTGATGTAATGAATGGTATTGAGCATGCAATTAAAATCAAATATGTTATTTAAGTATATCCGAATAATTATATAATTTTCATCTATTAAATAGACATTACATATAAATATTGAACAATGTGTATTTAGTATGTAATGTTCATTCCATGTTTCTAAGACAAATGTCAATTAAAATGAGACATACCATACTGTGACAAGCCCTGGCTTGAGGATCCAGCAGCCACATCCATATCTGTAATATATTAAATGAGGATTGCATATCATTAATACTAATCATGCCATGTTTAAAATATTTACATTAATAACAAATCAATAGAAAAATATTAATCCTTTGGTAGTCCCATGAGTTAATAGTTTCCGCAATTAAATGAATGATAAATATATCCTGGACTCTTATTTTCAATCAGTTGTGTTGTTTACTGTATCTTTAAGAATATATGCTTGTTATTACATAATCATCAATTGATGGCCATATGTTATAATTTATTAGTATTATTCGTTTTTTATTAGATATAATATTTAAAATAAGAATACTGTATTCTTCACTAATCTAAGATTTTCCATTTAATTTTTAACAACATGTATAAAGCAATGCCACTTTCCGCAAACCCATGTTAACGTGGATGAGAAATGCCATTTTCGCGATCATTGCGCAATGATTCCAAGCGGAATTACGCATCCGTCATTTGAACAACATGTATAAAGCAATGCCACTTTCCGCAAACCCATGTTAACGTGGATGCGAAATTACATTTCCGCTCTGTGACGCATATTCTGTAGAGCGCAAGAAACATCATTCCAATTTCATGTATCACTAATGTAAAATCAGATATCTAAACATCATATGTAGTGTATGTTGTGAGATCTGTATAGGTTTAGTATCTGACTAAATACACATTTTGGATTTTTAACATTATAAATATTATATGAAGTTGGATAATTACCTGGTTCAGATTCTCTATCGGGTCCTCCCAGGCCACCGGACGGAGAAGCATCTGCCCTGTCCCCCGCGTCAGGACTTTCAGATCCCGCAGCTGGGAGGGAAGAAGAGGAGGCCGAGGATGGCGAGGATCTAAATCTTTTGGGGACCCGGAGATTGAGGAGCTCGCATAAAGTCACCTCATAAGGGAGTAGGTACAGTTTCCGCGGGGCCTTTCTTTGGCCCCCTCTTTTACGGGCTTGTACCCAGTCCCTTATGAGGTTGACTTTTTTCGATAAACGCAACCTCATATCTCCGAATCTCCTCATGATCTGATCCTGGGTCCTCTGGACGTCACACACCAATCTAACCGCATTGGTGATAGACTCCCAGAGGGCCTTCTTAACAGGCGCATCTGTCGAGCTCCTCTTGTTCCCAAACAGCTGGGGATAAAAGTCCTTGACGGCGTGGACCAGTGCAGCGCTCTCCTCCTTGGTGAACCTGGGAACTGACATGCCTGCTGGGTTGTACAATAAATATATTATAATAATATAAACTGCCTGCAGGCATTAGAGAACTGACAAAGATGGCAACGTGTAATGGACTTTTATATGGTGAAGTAAACATGAGATGCACCATGGGACAATTTATCTGTACATCTGATTGGATAAAAGTTTGAAATATTGTTATAATGTCTGTGAGACCATCCTGACTCAAGTTGTGTTTGTGTGATGAACTCTGATTGGCCGTTCCTTAATGTTTCATATCTTAGTAACTTCCTTACACATACCTCATGGTGGTGCTGTAACTTCATTTTTCATGTAGACTTATTTGTAACTCATGGGCCTGTCATGCGGATATGTGTGACGCATATTTAATATCCGTGATCCGTGAAATATTAATGATTAAATACTCTTTAAAATCTAATCCTGTCACATTATTAATGTTGTAGACATTTCTCGGTTTAATAACGGTCTGTTTCTTTAATACAAATACACATTTAATATTGTATGTCTTTATTGTTCTTTAAATAAATTTATTGTGAAGTATTGACATTGCTCTATTAAATGTATTTATAATGCACATTGATTGTGTGCTATTGCGTGACATTACACTAATGTTTAAATATGCTAATCTGGTGTTTGAAGATGCGTTTCCCACGCAATATTTATTAATGTTAAAATTCCGGGAAGAATGTCAGTAACTTTGATAATCTGTTTATAAATGTTAAACTACAGCTTTGTTATTCGCAAATAAACCTCGAGCTTGTATTTCTCTGAAGTGCTCATATATGTTATTGTGCAATGGCGTCTTTAGTTTTAAAGAGACATTACAAACAAACAATTGTATCAAATGATCTGTAGAGATAGAAGATTGTTTAGACTTTAAAATGTAAATCATTTTATCTTAGTATTTATATATCCTCAACATAAGAAATTTAAATGCACATGGTTGAGCCAATCACATAAGGCATCTCTGTGCATCCACCAATCTTCATCTACTGAGCCTATCTCGATATGCTTTTCAAGCAAAGTATGTCAAGATAGGAAGAGAAGTAAATACACTATTTCAAGCTCTTAAAGGGACACTGTCCAAACAAATTTACCATTGGTGATTGAGCATGAAATGTTAATCAACTTTATTATTTAATACGATTATCAAATGTTAAGTTATCTTGTTATGTTTCTTTGAAAATCAATAATGATATTTTATATTACGGACAATTGTTTAATAAAAACCTGGGTTGTCCTTGACGATTGTTGCATCAATTATTCCAAACAATAAAGTTCTGTCCAGAGTACTGAAGCAAATAAATTAGCTATTTACTGCCTTATTTCTAAAGTAATGATAGCAACATCACAATGAGCATTCATAATATGAGACAAGTTTTAAAGTTGATTAAAATAGAATACTCATTCAGAATGTATAAATCATTGTTTTTTTAAATGGCTACCTTTAAGTATATTTTGAGTTCATGTCCCTTTAAATAAACATTTCACAATAATGCTTAATATATCATAAACCTAGGCACCTTCCTTTTGCTAAATGAGTCTAACATATGAGTAAAGCTAATTTAGATTAACTTCTAGATTGTTTTACACACTGACTGAAATATATTTATTAAATGAGGTCTTTTTTAGCCTTCAGCGTAGAGGGACATTAAGCTATATGTTATGTATGCATTTTGTATCATAATCTTATATTTGACCAACTTAATATGTTTTGTTATTCAATCATTATATTGTAATTATATATATTCGTGGATTAAATACATCTCTACATAGGCTATTTTGATGCTGATTGTTGTTTGCATATAGATGCCTTATATCATTGACTAAGATATGTGCATTTATTTTTATTTTAACAAGTATATTTAAAGACTGAATGTAATTCTATAGTACATTCTAAATATGTTTAAATTCTTGTATGATATTTGTAACAATGTATACAAAATATACATTTTGAATGACCCCTTTAAGGACCCAAACATATTGTATTTTGATTTAACATTGACAAAATAAACTAAAGGGGAAATTACATTCTATATAGATATTTGATGTCTAACCCAAGAGGTAAGATTGTAATAAATACATAATATTACTAAGTATAGTTAAATGACTCCACTAGAAAATTACATAGATTAACCTGGCATCCAATAACTAATTATTAAAAATTATAAAGTTAAATGACCTACCATTTATAAATGTAATAATTGTAAAATATTTTCTAATAATGTTTTGAGATACCTAAGGAAGATACATGATCTTATACAATTCTTTTTACATTCAACAACACTGTCACTTTCATGTAATTGAACCACTTCACCTTATTAAATGTTAAAACAATCATAATATTAATACATATCCTAAATATTTTTAATATATACTTTTTCAATATAAAAGCATTGAAGAATATGACTCCCCAATTAATGTTAAAAGATATCTTTTAATATTCTCTGAAGAATTTTATTTTCTACTATTAATGCATTATTTTCTCTTATGCATGTGCTTGTCAAATAGCCAACTACCAGTCATGGGAGTCCAAGTTTTATTTATTTACAGATTATATTGATATATATTAGAATCTGCTAAAAAAAAACATATATTTAATAGAAAATAATTAAATATTCCATGAAGTCATCAGATGCCAATCTGAAATGACAAATAATAAAAATGGAACAAAGTTAATACACACGTTGTAAAATATTCATAAAATACATTTAAAATCATATGGTGTCTATGCTCTAACTTTGATCAACATTTTTTAAAGATAATCATTACATTCATTTTAAATTAATGAAATACATACACCATTATATTGTTGATTAAAAATAATATTTAAATTTCAAAAATTAAATTTATACATAATAATGTATATCACATGTAAACAATATATGTATGCTGAACATAAATGTAATATTTCATGTCCATTCAAATACCTCTATATCAACTATAATATGTATTCCTTTTTCTGATTGTGATCCCTAAATATCTAATTAAGAACTAAATATGACTAATGTATGTAAGCTACTAATATTCTACAGTCTTCACTTGCATGCATTGGTACACCAACCTGGACAATGCATGGTCTTTGAAAGTCAATTCAGGGGTAAACAGTTGATCTTCAATAGGTGTCTTATTCATCAGTTCATTAAATAGAGGACTGGGAAATACCATCTAAAAAAGTAAAATCATCTAAGTGTCTGATTGTGATCCCTAAATATCTAATTAAGAACTAAATATGACTAATGTATGTAAGCTACTAATATTCTACAGTCTTCACTAGCATGCATTGGTACACCAACCTGGACAATGCATGGTCTTTGAAAGTCAATTCAGGGGTAAACAGTTGATCTTCAATAGGTGTCTTATTCATCAGTTCATTAAATAGAGGACTGGGAAATACCATCTAAAAAAGTAAAATCATCTAAGTGTCTGATTGTGATCCCTAAATATCTAATTAAGAACTAAATATGACTAATGTATGTAAGCTACTAATATTCTACAGTCTTCACTAGCATGCATTGGTACACCAACCTGGACAATGCATGGTCTTTGAAAGTCAATTCAGGGGTAAACAGTTGATCTTCAATAGGTGTCTTATTCATCAGTTCATTAAATAGAGGACTGGGAAATACCATCTAAAAAAGTAAAATCATCTAAGTGTCTGATTGTGATCCCTAAATATCTAATTAAGAACTAAATATGACTAATGTATGTAAGCTACTAATATTCTACAGTCTTCACTAGCATGCATTGGTACACCAACCTGGACAATGCATGGTCTTTGAAAGTCAATTCAGGGGTAAACAGTTGATCTTCAATAGGTGTCTTATTCATCAGTTCATTAAATAGAGGACTGGGAAATACCATCTAAAAAAGTAAAATCATCTAAGTGTCTGATTGTGATCCCTAAATATCTAATTAAGAACTAAATATGACTAATGTATGTAAGCTACTAATATTCTACAGTCTTCACTAGCATGCATTGGTACACCAACCTGGACAATGCATGGTCTTTGAAAGTCAATTCAGGGGTAAACAGTTGATCTTCAATAGGTGTCTTATTCATCAGTTCATTAAATAGAGGACTGGGAAATACCATCTACAAAATAGAAAATCATCTAAGTGTCTCCAATAGGATGTCTCCACAGCCTTATTCTATCAAATAGTTTGCACTTACCATGTGAACATGTCTTTGTATGGTTTTCAAGGTCAGCAGAATTTAAATATGCCAGACATGATCCCATTGGTATACTTCAATTTCAATCTTGGCTTTTTCCCCACTGTCAGTCTTGGAAATCTTCACTGTCAGGCTTCAAATTGTTCCCTTTCAGTCTTTATATTAAGTCATCTCCCTAATGTAAGAAATTATATATAAAGATTTCATACAAGTGTGTGAATCAGTTCTGTACCCCTCTCCCACCCCCCATTTCATAATAAATATCTATCACTAGCTTACTAAGCCTGTGTATGAACCTGTGTTATTTTCTATCAAGTGTGAAGATGAGTCATATTGAGCAGAACAAACCTCTGTGTGACATTGAACCATAGTCATTCTAGAGTATCCCTTTCTGATTATGTACATAAGTAATGTGTAAACAAAGTTATATTTTTAAAAATGTATGCCATATGATGTATTTGTGTACAAATCATGCCAGCAACAGTCCATACATTTCTACTTACCATCTGATGTCCTCTATAAAAACCAGGTGGCAAAGACTCGCTATAGGACCCAATGCCCAGAGCATCACCTATATTATGAGAAATAAATATTATTATAACATTTGATCAATACTAACATGTTTGCACAATTCTCTACTTGTCATTTCCCTAGAGTTCACATCTATTGAAAATACTCCAGTGTAACTTCTATTATTTACCGTCTAAAGTGGCGGTTGATGACGTCTGCTCTGACATCAAGTCCCTCGTCCTGGAATTCCCCCTCTAGAACAGGATCATCCTCCTCATCTCTGAGGAGGTCTCTGTCCACCGGGACGGCCTGCAGCATCCCAGCCCGCTGTGCAATATTATGCAGGACGCTACAGGCTACAACGATCTTAGCCACCTTCTTTGGGTTGTACTGGAGTGCTCCTCCAGAACGGTCCAGGCACCTGAATCTCATCTTCAGGAGCCCGAACATCCTTTCAACCACCGCCCTGGTTCTCTTATGAGCCCTATTGTAGCGCTCCTCAGACACATCAGTTGGGCTACGCAAGGGGGTAATGAGCCAAGGCCGGCTCATGTACCCAGAATCACCTATAAATTTAGAACAGAACATAATTCAAACAGAATACTTAAACTAGTATATTGTTGTATAAATATATTTTTTAAAAACCATAATCCATATTAAAAGTTGTCAGAAACATAAAAAAAAAAAAAAAATTTATATATAAATCTGTATCTAGCCATTTCATCTAAGACATGCTACATATGCGTATTTCTCCTAAACCAAACCTTGTGTAAAATGCTAACTACATGTTTACATTGCATTCTCTATATGAACACTTAAGGTAAGACATGCTACATATCTGCATTTCAATAAAACTAGACATTAGCAGAAATAGACAATGACAGGGTTAAATTGCATGAGATAATATCTTGCCATTTCATCTAAGACATGCTACATATGCGTATTTCTCCTAAACCAAACCTTGTGTAAAATGCTAAATACATGTTTACATTGCATTCTCTATCTGAACACTTAAGGTAAGACATGCTACATATCTGCATTTCAATAAAACTAGACATTAGCAGAAAAAGACAATGACAGGGTTAAATTGCATGAGATAATATCTTGCCATTTCATCTAAGACATGCTACATATGCGTATTTCTCCTAAACCAAACCTTGTGTAAAATGCTAACTACATGTTTACATTGCATTCTCTATCTGAACACTTAAGGTAAGACATGCTACATATCTGCATTTCAATAAAACTAGACATTAGCAGAAAAAGACAATGACAGGGTTAAATTGCATGAGATAATATCTTGCCATTTCATCTAAGACATGCTACATATGCGTATTTCTCCTAAACCAAACCTTGTGTAAAATGCTAACTACATGTTTACATTGCATTCTCTATCTGAACACTTAAGGTAAGACATGCTACATATCTGCATTTCAATAAAACTAGACATTAGCAGAAAAAGACAATGACAGGGTTAAATTGCATGAGATAATATCTTGCCATTTCATCTAAGACATGCTACATATGCGTATTTCTCCTAAACCAAACCTTGTGTAAAATGCTAACTACATGTTTACATTGCATTCTCTATCTGAACACTTAAGGTAAGACATGCTACATATCTGCATTTCAATAAAACTAGACATTAGCAGAAAAAGACAATGACAGGGTTAAATTGCATGAGATAATATCTTGCCATTTCATCTAAGACATGCTACATATGCGTATTTCTCCTAAACCAAACCTTGTGTAAAATGCTAACTACATGTTTACATTGCATTCTCTATATGAACACTTAAGGTAAGACATGCTACATATCTGCATTTCAATAAAACTAGACATTAGCGTCGGTAAATAACAAATGGTTAAATTTAATCCTATAGCTGAACATGACGCTAACAGTTAAAAAATACAGGGGCAATTGTCAAAATAATTAACCATGTTGTGCACAAATACTCACCAACGAGATAACCAGGGGGCATTTGTCTTTCCTCAAACTGTCTCCACAGGGACGACAGAGAGAGGATGCGGGCATCATGACAAGCACCTCCAAAATTCGCATACACATGCATAATCCTCATCCGTGCGTCACAAACATACTGCACGTTGAGGCTATGAAAATGTTTGCGATTTCTGAAGGGCAAGTCATCAATTGGAGCACGCAGCGCAATGTGGGTACAATCAATGGCTCCCAAGACATTGGGCAATTGAGCAATATCAAAGAATTCCCGCTTCAGGCGCCTCCAATCACCATCATTCTGTGGGAATCCTATGTATTGCTTACTGATACGTACCATGGCGTCCAGAAAGTTATCAAACACCACAGAGAATGTACCTTGAGCCAGGCCATGCATGTACAGTTCTCCTGATTGAAAACTCCCGGAGGCCAGGACGTATAGACAGCTTAGCATCTTACTCATGGGGGGAACAGCAGTCCTTATTTGTATACGTGGCTCCAAATGAGGTTTAAGAAGATCGTAAAGGCCAATGAGCTGTTCGCGATCGAGCCGATACTTATCAAAAACCTCAAAGTCACTCATGTTTTCCAAGGTGGGTCTCACCCTGTAGACACGAGGACCTCGAACCAGACGACCCCTTCGTCTCGGTCTGAGCCGCCGAGGCTGCCTGATTCGACCAACAGCTAGTTCGCCAATAGCAGCACCAGCAGCGTCTACCATGTCATCGTCATCCATCTTTCAAAACAGCGTAACAAGGTATGCACTTGATCTGATGTGGATCACAAGTGATGCATTGGCCATGTTGTTTGGGGGATTTATAGTACAATTAGTCCAATGGTAGTGAGTTTGTAATGATTGCTAATTGTATTCACTTGTTTGTATGTGAGCGGCGCGAATGCTTTCACAGTGGGCGTTTATTTGTTGTTTGCTGAAATGTTAGTTTCAAACAATGATTCTCAATGTGAAAGTGTCAAATATCACACATACAGTGCATGTTTGTAATGTTTGATCATATGCGTAATCAATATTTCCTAAACGCGATCTTATAGTAACAAGCACACGTCCAGGCTAACATGAATGAAAGTGCATAGTTGTGTATAATGTGCATCGAATGTGATCGATCAATGTTGCTGCAATATTGTTTGTAAACGATAAAGTAACAGCTGCCATCTGTAGTATTGTATATATAAGTGATTGCCGAGCTGTCAATATTGTACGCGTCCCTTTAAAATCGCAATAATAATTCCGAACTTCCCGTCTGCCATCTGTAGTATTGTATATATAAGTGATTGCCGAGCAGTCAATATTGTATGCGTCCCTTTAAAATCGCAATAATAATTCCGAACTTCCCGTCTGCCATCTGTAGTATTGTATATATAAGTGATTGCCGAGCTGTCAATATTGTACGCGTCCCTTTCAAATCGCAATAATAATTCCGAACTTCCCGTCTGCCATCTGTAGTATTGTATATATAAGTGATTTCCGAGCTGTCAATATTGTATGCGTCCCTTTCAAATCGCACTAATACTGAATAACTTCCCGTCTGCCATCTGTAGTATTGTATATATAAGTGATTGCCGAGATGTCAATATTGTATGCGTCCCTGTAAAATCGCAATAATACTGAAGAACTTCCGGCTGTCATCTGTAGTATTGTATATATAAGTGATTGCCGAGATGTCAATATTGTATGCGTCCCTTTCAAATCGCACTAATACTGAATAACTTCCGGCTGTCATCTGTAGTATTGTATATATAAGTGATTTTCGATCTGACGATATTGTATGCGTCCCATAAAAATTGCACGAATACTGAATAACTTCCGGCTGTCATCTGTAGTATTATATATATAATTGATGTGCGATCTGACAATATTTCTTAATTGTCCCATTGAAATCTCCATAATAATGCTGTTCAAAAGTGTGTTTTACGTATATGTTGTATTGTAGTATTGAGTGTTAAAGTTCCTAAAGGGGCGGTACAGTGGTGAATCTGTGATGTGTATGGTTGAATCTTCTAATGACGTCATGATATTATTAACCTGCCTATGTAGTTGTGAAATCCTCATTGTGTTGTTGTATTGTGCTACATTGTTATTGTGTGCTGAATAAAATCTAAATGTGTGCTTTGTGGTTGCGTGATGGGTGATGCGTGTTATGTACATGTACGTATATATTGTGATTGTGTCCCACATATGCTGACTTCTATATAGCGGTCTGGCATTGTTGTTCCTTCCCATAAAGTGACATCTGTAATCTGGTGTAATGATGTTCTTGTTGTACGTAATTCCTAATGGTTTCTGGTGATGGAATCATGATGTTAAAAGTACAGTAAAATCCATATGTTGTGTTTTGTGATTCCTCGAGAGAATGTAATGTGTTTTTCCCCCATCATTTGAATGCACATGTATGATTGAATGTTAAAAGTAATGTATGTGCATCCATGAGTGATCATGTGTTAAGCCTATGTAGATATGCAGTTGCTGCAAGCATATGAGTTGAATAACAGAAATGCAATAATAAAGGTAAATGAGAGATGTTTCCCATTGTGTAGTGTTTGTGAATCCAGAAATGTGTATTGAATTTTATTTTAATTGTAAATGTAATTTTATTGAAATAATAATGTGTTACTAGTGATGGGGATTTGTAGTTGATGTAATCTAAAAGTGTTAAAAATATTTATGGTGTGGTGAATATTTAATATTAAAAAACATAAGTCCACCATAGGGAAATAGTCATTTCTTGATCTATTTATCATAGCTGGGTCTAACGCATGAAATCATGTATTTTCTAGCGCTGGTATTTGGAGTTTTTCAGTCTACGCTATTTGCGTGCGTTAGGGAAATGAGGGTTTCGCGTGCACGAGCACGTCTTCCCAATAGAAGTCAATGGAGGCTCCAAAGATTTCTATTTTTTTTTTTCTAAGACTGGTTTTCCTCGTAAAGTGAGTGACGTCATGAGCTTGTGTGAAAAAGTAACTAAATCGTGTTCTTTTTGTAATAAATAAATATTTTGTGTATGTAATGTGGTGTATATTGTTTGTATGCATCGATGAGTGTATGTTTGTGATAATGTTATTCGTTAGATGTAGGTATATGAGGGTCTTTTCCCGTATGTCCATGTAAGTCAATGGGAAAATGGATTTGTGTGGATTTTTTTCAAACACCCGAGATCTCGCAACTTTAATCCTTTGTATTTTAAAGAAAAAATAAAAAATACGAAAAATAAAGATAGTGTTGTGTTTGTATGAGTGTAAGTGTACTTTGTGTAATATTTGTTTTGTGATTCGTGGATGTTTTTTTGTGCGGTATATGTTTACTACTGGGTCTGAGGTGGCGGTAGAAAGTTGAGCGTTAGGTGTATTTTGAGTCGCGGTAAATAAACTCTAAATACCGGAGTGCGTAAAAAACCCGCGTTAGGAGCCTCTAACGCTGGTTTTGACGGCTACCGCCGAACTCTAAATCTAGGCCTAAGTTACAAAAAAAAAACAAACACTAAATTACGAAAAATAAAAAACCACATTATCAAAATTAAAAAAAGAATTACATCTAATCTAACAGCCCTATCAAAGTAAAAAAGACCCCAAAATAAAAAAAACCCTAGCCTACAATAAACTACCAATGGCCCTTAAAAGGGCCTTTTGTGGGGCATTGCCGCAAAGAAATCAGCTCTTTTACCTGTAAAAAAAAATACAAACACCCCCCAACAGTAAAACCTACCACCCAACCAACCAACCCCCCAAATAAAAACCCTATCTAAAATAACCTAAGCTCCCCATTGCCCTGAAAAGGGCATTTGTATGTGCACTGCCCTTAAAAGGGCATTTGGCTCTTTTACATGCCCAGACCCTAATCTAAAAATAAAACCCACCCAAAAAACCCTTAAAGGGACAGTCAACACCAGAATTACCAATTCCCCAGTTTTTTATAACCAACACAGTTATAATTATACACGTTTTACCTCTGTAATTACCTTGTATCTAAGCATCAGCAGACTGCCTCCTTATTTCAGTTCTTTTGACAGACTTGCATTTTAGCCAATCAGAGCTGTCTCCATGGTAAATTCACGTGCATGAGCTCAATGTTATCTATATGAAACACATGAACTAATGCCCTCTAGTGGTGAAAAACTATCAAAATGCATTTAGATTAGAGGCGGCCTTCAAGGTCTAATAAATTAGCATATAAACCTCCAAGGTTTAGCTTTCAACTAAGAATACGAAGAGAACAAAGCAAAATTGGTGATAAAAGTAAATTGGAAAGTTGTTTAAAATGACATGCCCTATTTGAAACATGTACATTTGTTTTGGACTTGACTGTCGCTTTAAATAAACCTAACACTAACCCCTAACGATCCACTTACAGTTATTGAAGTCCCGCTTGATGATTCATCCAGCCGGCAATAAATCTTCATCCAGGCGGCCTCTTCAATCTTCATCCAGCCGGCAAAGTCCTCATCCAGGCAGCAAGAAGTCTTTATCCAGACGGCATCTTCTATCTTCATCCATCCAGCGCAGAGCGGGTTCATCCTGAAGACATCCGGTGCAGAGCATCCTCTTCATACGGTCAACGCTGTAAACTGGAACTTCAATGCAAGTGACGTCATCCAAGATGGCGTCACTTGCATTCCAATTGGCTGAAAGATTTCAATCAGCTAATAGGATTAGAGCTGCTAAAATCCTATTGGCTGTTCCACTCAGCCAATAGGATTTTAGCAGCTCTCATTCTATTTGCTATTACAATCAGCCAATAGGAGGAGAGCTCAATCCTATTGGCTGATTCGAACAGCCAATAGGATGAGAGCTGCTCAAATCCTATTGGTTGATTGGCTGATTGACACCCCCTGCTAGTGGCCAATTGGCTGCAATGGGGCAGGGGGTGGCATTGCACAAGCATTTCACAAGAAAGGCTTTTGTAATGTTAATATTAAAATTGATAATAGGAGTAAATAAGAAAGTTGCTTAAAATTGCATGCTCTATCTGAATCATGAAAGTTTAATTTTGACTAAATTATTCCTTTAACTATAAGCATATTTTAAAGGGGTACACTGTTTGTTTTTATTTTTAAAATAAGGTCTCTTTATCTATACTATAATCGCGTTTGTAACCCGTCCGTCTGTGTCGCCAGTTGCGCACGCATACCTTCTGTGGAATCTTTCCCCTCCCTGCCATTTTCGGAATCCACCTGGATGCAGCGTTGGCAAACCCGAAGCCTTAAAAAAAAAAAAAAAAAAACACGCAACCTCCCGCATTAAATATATGGAAAAATTATGTAACCGCCTGCAAGAAATAAATTTTAAAAAAATGTAACCGCCCGCACGAAGTATAAAAAAAAAAAAACCTCCTGCACTAAGTATTAACAAACACCTAAACCACAAAACCCCACATAAAATAATAATAGTAATAATAATAAAGTAATTAACCCGTAATCCACAAATAACATAATTAAAATATTAACCCCTTAACCGCCAACCCCTCACATCGCAATAAACCGAATTAACCTATTAATCCCGAAATCGACAAACCCCCACATTGCCATAAACCTAATTAACCCCTAAACTGCCAACCCCCAACATTGCAATAAACCTAATTAACCTATTAACCCCTTAACTACCAAACCCCCGCATCGCAATTAACGTATTAACTCCCAAACCGCCAACCCCCCCACAACGCAAATAACTAATTTAATTACTAAGCCCCCTAACCTAACTACCCCTATTTAGGGCTTAGGCTTTTTTATGTTAACTTTTGGGGTGTTATTTTTTTCGATTAGGGTTCTTTTTGGGCTTGAAAAAGAGCTGAATGCCTTTTTAAGGGCAATGCCCATACAAATGCCCCTTTAGTGTTAGTTTTTTTTATTTTGGGGAGTTTGGTGGGTGTTTTTTTTTTTACTGTTAGCGTAAAATCTTAAGGCAATGCCCTACAAAATGCCCTTTTAAGGGCTATTATTAGTTTAGTATTAGATTAGGGGGTGTTTTTATTTTGGGGGGATTTTTTATTTTTATAGGGGTATTAGTTTAGGTTTAAATGTTTTATTTTGGATAGATTTGTTTATTTTTTTCTGTAATTTTAATATTTTTAAATTTTGTAACTTTAGCTTGGGGGTTTGTAGTTTTTTAAACATAGACTGCCCTCTGGACAGGCTTATCGCCTAGTTTATTTATAAAAATATTTGGGTAATATAAGAGCATATGTAAAGAGGCAAAAATAGTACATAGGCAGCAGAGAAAGTAAATCTGTCTCTGGGAATAATATTTTTATAAAAATTATCTGCATAAGAAACTGTTGGTTAATATTAGATTATGCAAGTATATATAAATGTACGATATACAAAACTATTGAATTAACATATTCATTTTAAAAAGGTAAATTTCAAGCATGAATAGCTGTTACTTTAATATAAAGAAAGAGTAAAGGTCAATGAGATTTAATAAAGTGAAATATCTGTTAACCCTTTTTTCTGGTTTCTCTAGTTATAACACGTTGAACTGCACAAAACCAGATTCTTGTTAGATGTTGCAAATGATAATAGATATGTAAGTGTATTGGATGTGACATGTTGATTGCATTTCCGTTTAAAGGAAATAACAAATCAAATAGCAATTGACAGCTATGGACTTTTCTCTAATGACTCAAATATAAAATTCTGTATGAACTGAGAGGAAATGTCTACTTTGTAGTTATATAAATGGCTTTCAAACAGTAGGGGGCTTTTTAGGAATAATGAAAACAAGATCAAAAATTGCTTTCAGTAGCACGTTAAAAACATACTTGTACACTATCTGATTTCACAAAGAATGGAAAAACAATTTTCAGAAGCTGACTAAATATGCTGTTTATACGCTGTTTGGTACTGCATTTCTAGCTAACATTGAAATATTTAGTCACCTATTGAGGCCCAGATTTACATCTTCTCCAGGAAAAAATGTTGCTCAGACATACAAGGGGGTTGATTTATCATTTGTCGAGCGGACATGATTTGCTATAGTGAATCATGTCCGCTTGACAACGCTAAATTCATACAGCATACGCTGTCCGCATTTATCGTTGCACAAACATTTCTGGTGAAATGCTTGTGCAACGCTGCCCCCTGCTCACTGACGGTCAATCGTCAGCTAGCAGGGGCTGTCAATCATCCCGATCAGATAGGATTGGGATGATTTCACTCCGCCACCTAAAAGGTAGCAGAGAGGTTAAGGTGCAGCAGTCTTATGACCACTGTTTCTTAACTTCCAGTTCAGGCGAGTCTGAAACGATGGGCATCCAAAGCAGCATTAGCTGCTTAATAAATGGAGCCTAAATTCTCTCATAAAATTTGGCCTCAGTTGTTCCTTATCACTGAGGGCATGAGGAGCTAAAGCTCTTTGCTCTGTAAAAAAATAATCAAAAATTTCTTATCAGTACTGTAAGGTTTTACGAAGAATTCTAAAAAGTCATATTTTAGATTTAGAGTTGTCTATCTTGCTAGGCAAAGTTCTGAATATGAAGGAGATGACACAAACATTCCTGTTAGAATCCTCTAGATTTTTCACTATCAAACCAATCCTGGCCCGTAGTCTTATTATCCCGGCGTCAAGTGGAGTGATAACGAAAAATCTTTGGGATAGTAGCGGAAGAACCCAGGAGAAGGATGCCAGTATATGGAGAATAACAAGAAGCTAAATACCAGTAAGTGACCGGGGAGGTCAAAGTAGAGTCGACAAGCCAGGGATCAAACCAAACACTCACTGGAAGCAGAATCAGAGTCCAAAAGCTTAGTCAGGGAAATCCAAGGTCAGAACCAATCGGGCAACAAACAGAATAGAATCAGCAGGCAGAATAATGGTCAAAAGGAGGTCCACAAGCCAGAATTTGATATCCAATATAGTTCAAGGCACACCAATGAGATACACTCAATACTTGGGCAATGAGACAGAGAAACTGAATGGCATTTAAAGGGAAAAGTGAGCCAAAGATGACGTGATGCGTGGAAAATGATGCAACACGGGAAAACCAGTGTGAGGCGTCACTGATGACGCGATGCGTCGAGAGAGACACGAGATGGAGCAACCTGGCATCAAAACAGTGTCATGGCAACCTAGAGTCATAACAATCCCATTATGATGCTCAAAAAAAGCCTGAAGGACTTTGCCTGATTTCTCTCCATGCTGGTGGCTTTTTGATATCTTCAGTATGGGGTTTCATTATTTCCAGTATACAAGTTTTCCAAGTTTACATTAAATGTAAAATAGTGAGTTCTTCATTTCCAAACTGCATTGAAACTCATAGTCCAAAGCAAATTCTTAGCTTTGTTTTCGTATATATTTGTGTCCGCCATTTACAATATATATTTTTTTCTTAAAGATTGAGAAAATCCAAAAATATGTGTACGTTAATTGTTTTATCACACTGTTCAAGTTGATTTTCATGTTTTTTTCACTTCGATTTCTAGGTCATTAAGGATACAATCAGTCTATGAGGAATAAGTGTATAATATAAAATTGGGCACTAAAATGTCTATGTTTAATTGTTCTCTCTATGATCTAATGTTTTCTAATCTCGTGAAGAATATCTAAGACATATCATCAGTATTGTGAGGTCCCTCAAATAATCTTAGCTCTATGTATCTGACTATGCAGGTTTCTGAATTTGAAGTAGGCATATACATTACAATATAATGTTTAAAAAAGACCTCAAAGATATTGCAGGATTTCTCTCTATGGGGCCCATTTAAGATGCTCTGTAGGAAGCTTGTTGGCCCGTGTTTCTGGCGAGTCTTCAGATTTGCCAGAAACAGCAGTTATGAATCAGAGGTCTAAAGACCGGTGTTCCATAACCCTGTCCGCCTGCTCTGAGCAGGCGGACAGGAATCGCCAGAAATCAACCCGATCGAGTACGATCGGGTTGATTGACACTCCTTGCTGGTGGCCGATTGGCCGCGAGTCTGCAGGGGGCGGTGTTGCACCAGCAGCTCTTGTGAGCTGCTGGTGCAATGCTGAATACGGAGAGCGTATTGCTCTCCGCATTCAGCGAGGTCTTGCGGACCTGATCCGCGGTGTCGGATCAGGTCCACAAGACCTTTCTTAAATAGGAGCCTATGCCTGCAATTGTTTGATCATCAGACCGTTAGTATTGGACTTTGTTTAGACAGACAAAAATAAGATTGCCTTCTGTGTGTAGAGAGTGATAAGTAAATGGGTTCTGCTCTCCTTGCAACCTCAGCCCAAATGACTGGATTGTGGTTTCAAAGAACAAAAATAACCATCTTATATACCATAATAAACCTAAATGAAAAATTTCCAGCAGCTGCCATAACAAACCACTGGAGACAAATTAAGGTGAAAACATTTTTACAATACACTGTCCCTTTAAGTGATAAGTAAGCGAAGGTTACTGGATACAGCAGGAGATGAGAAAGCCAGGATTTAAAGGAGCATTAAAGGGACAGTCTACTCCAGAATTTAATTGTTTAAAAAGATAGATAAGAGTGAGCACAATGTTATCTTTATGGAACACATTAAAGTGAATGTAAAGTTTAATGAGAAAGTTCCCGGTTTTTAAAAATACTCATAAAAACAGGGGCACTTTCATTCATTAAACTTTACATTTAAGCTTTTTTTTTTAAAAAAAAATACTTACCTTTTACCTTTGACAGCAGACCTGCTATCCTCCGCCGGCTTCACATGCTGTACTTAGCAAATCGATGACGAATCCGGCTTCTTCCAATCATTGCGTGACCTCACGAGCTGGGCGCCTTGGGGTGCACACAATGATTGGAGGAAGCCGGATTAATCATTGCTGTGCTAAGTACAGCAGGAGCTGTGGGAGGAAGATCGCCAGTCTGCTGTCATAAGGAAAAATGTAAGTATTTTTTTTTTTAAACGCTTAAATGTAAAGTTTAAATAATGAAAGTGCCCCTGTTTTAATGAGTATTTGTAAAAACCAGGGCACTTTCACATTAAACTTTACATTCACTTTGACTAGCCCTGTCTAGCTGTAAAAAACTGATAAAATGACGAGAGATAAGAGGCGGCCTTCAAGGGCTTAAAAAATAGCAAATTTGATGATAAAAGTAAATTGGAAGATTGTTTAAAATTGCATGCCCTATCTGAATCATGAAAGTTTAAGACTGTTTCTTAAACACTAAGTACTTTTCATGCACATCCCTCTAAATATGAGTGCCCCCATTCTGGAACCTAGGTTTACACTGCAGGTATCTGAAAGAAAATTGCTGCACATGCGCACTGGAATGTAGGGAAAGATTTAAAAATTACGGAACCCGTGTCTAGAGGGTGGAGGGGAATAACTTCAATACTATGCTTATAAAATGTATTGTCAGGGGTCCTCTGGGAGAAGCCTTGTCTCCCTTACTTTTAATTTGTTTACCTATGTTGTAAAGAAATATTTAAAAACTTACTTCTCATACTAATCTGCCCAGCAGCATATTTATATCAGTAATAGTAACTGTAATTAGCCCTCTGATTGTAAGGGCTTAGCCTATATTGAGACTTGTGCTGCTGGTTTAAATAATCCTAATTCATTTAACCTATAATCTGTATGGAAGGTTTATGATACAACTGGGTTTAAGTGATTTTAACTTTAGTTTAAACTATTGTATGTGTGAACTTTTTCAAATATTTGTTAATAAAGATTATAGTATGAATGAAATTAATTTATTATTTAATTTTTTGTTTTGATTTCTTCTTGGGATAAGTCATAATCTAATACACAGATCAGAGTTATCTATATACAATTGTTTATTCTATCACAATTACATCGTTAGTTGTGCTTTGTTTCTGGCTCTGAATCTGTGGCAGGAAACCCTTATCTCCAATAATATATATATATATATATATATATATCACTTAATTTATCCAACTGGTTATAATATATTGGTCTCCTGTTTATGGTACACTTCGCCTTCCCCCATCCCTTACTGATTCAAAATGTATTTAGTGTTAAGTATTTTCCACAAGATCCCTTACAAGCACTCACTGAGATTACAAGTTGTGCGCTAAACCCGGTGCGTAAGTAACGCTAAAAATGAAGCAGTACCGCACTTTCCATAGCGCTGCCATTACAAGTTACAGAAAAACCTTTTGTGTTGTGCGATATGGTGCGTTAAGCTCCATACTGCACAAAAGCCAAGTCCTGACTTGACGTGCTTGTGCACGTTTTCCCCCATAAACATCAATGGAGAAAAAGTGTTAGAAAAAAACACCTGCTATTGCAGAATGGCGATCACTATAACGCAATCCCTATTGATGTCTATGGGGACAAGAAAGTTATGTAAAAATGTAACACCCTAACATAAACCCCTAGTCTAAATACCTCTAATCTGCCGCCCCCAAGCCTAAATAAACATATTAACCCCTAAACTACCGCCCCCGACATCGCAGACACTAAATAAACCTATTAACCCCTAAACCGCCGGCACCCCACATCACTACTAATAAAATAAACCTATTAACCAGTAACCCCCCGCATAACAAATACTATAATATTCATATTAACCCCTAAACTGCCGACCCCCACATTGCAACTACTAAAATAAACCTATTAACCCCTAAAGCACCAGCCCCCCACATCGCAACTACTAAAATAAACCTATTAACCCCTAAACCACCGACTCCCTGATCGCCACACACTAAATTAAACTATGATCCCCTAAACCTAACACCGCTAACTTTAAATTAAAGTTACAATATAACTACCTTAAAATAAATAAAAACTTACCTGTGAAATAAAAAAAGCTAAGATTAAACTATAAATAAACCTAACATAACTATTTAAAAAAAATAAAAAACCTAAATTACAACACTACGAAAAAATTAATAAAACTAACATTAAAAAAAAAACTATAAAATTACGAAAAATAAAAAAAAATCTAAGATTATAAAAAATAATAAATGAAATTATCCAAAGTAATAAAAATTAAACCTAATTTAATACCCCTATAGAAACAAAAACCCACCCTAAAATAAAAACAGCCGTACCGCCACAAATTGTAGTACGGGTGACCTGCTATTCTGCACGCAAAGGCCAATTTTTAAAACTTGTAATTTAGGTGACGGAGTCCCGAGATTTAACCATAACAAAAAAAATCCATGCCTAATGGAGAATGTTATAAATCACTGTAAACTATTGTTCACTGCACCTGGTATGAGAGTTAGCTGAGCAAAGAAACTTGCATTGTGAGCTCAAGTTAAAGATCATGTCTATAGAGTCAGCTCAAAAAGGCCAAAAATACAATAATGATATTTATATAATTATATTTATTGAAAAGCTGCTGAGATAAAATGGGTGGAGTTTCTCCTATCAATATCATTTTCAGTAAGTGAGAATATTTTTTTTTTCATTTCTATATCAAAGGTGAGTATCATAGAGTATCAAAGAGGTGTAGATACAGAGAATATATCTGGTATGAAGACGCCTGGTGAGGAAAATAACACACAAGACTATTTTTTGGTAAACTCTTCCTTTCACGGACAAAAGATTTAAATAATGACATGATAAACTTACCTTATGTTTTAATGCATTGGATTTAAAATACTCTGTATGCCATTTAAGCAGCATGAGTGCAGGACACAAGCAAAACCATGTACATCACAACCCCCCCCCCAAAAAAAAAAAACTTCTAGCCCATCACCTCATTCATTCAATCACACATTTCAATCAAGGAAAGGCAACTGTGTCTCGATTCGAATCCACAGATACAAAGAGACTCCAAAGCAGTGGGCAAAAGGGATTTAAGTTGTGCCATTTAGACAAGAGTGATTAAAAAATGTGGTATAGTATAGGCGATGTAGGGGCAGATGAGAAGCTTAATTTTGAATATGTTGGCCTTTAGCTATAAGAGAAAACCGTGGGTGTGATAGACAGCTAGCAACAGAAGTGAGCAAAGAGCAGGAAAGGTCTGATGCAGACCTCAGTGTTCCCTCTATGACCAGTTTGTGTGTGGCCCAGCAGTGAAACAGTTAATTGGGTAACTGCACCCTCCAATTAGAAAACACTACACAATGCAGACTGCAAGGTATAGTTCTCTTATTAACTGTTTCACTGCTGGGCTGCACACAGAACTGGCCTTAGAGGGAACACTGGTGTAGAGTGGTAGATTTGGGTACTGGTTATACTGAAACTCCTTGTATCTTTTAAGAGGCGCCTAGTCATGATGCATAGACTGAAAAGATAAGGTGACTTAGAAATGAGCTTTATGTCTGTCTGGGGATACACTTTAAAACTCTCACCCATACACAAGGGACAATCTTTCTAACCCTGCTTAATATATTATTTTCTTGAGGATCTCACTCAAGACAGTTAGTTTGAGTTCATTCATTAAAGGGATACTAAACCCACCTTTTTTCTTTCATGATTCAGATAGAATATGCAATTTTAACAACTTTCTAGTTTACTCCTATTATAAATTTTTCTTCGTTCTCTTTCTATCTTTATTTGAAAAGCAGGAATGTAAAGCTCAGGAGCAAGCCCATTTTAGGTTCACCACCCTGGATAGCGCTTTCTTATTGGTAGCTACATTTAGCAAACCAATAATCAAGCGTAACCCAGGTTCTGAACCACAAATGGGCTGTCTCCTATGCTTACATTCCTGCTTTTCAAATAAAAATAGCAAGAGAACAAGGAAAAATTAATAGGAATAAATGATAAAGTTGCTTAAAATTGCATGCTCTGTCTGAATGATTAAAGAAAAAAATTGGGCTTAGTGTCCCTTAAAACATATACACATAGCTATTAGTAGTAGATAAGTCCATCAACTACATCCATATTCACTACTAAGATATTATTCTTAAAGGACATTAAATGGCTGGTCCCAACTACAGTAGCTGCATTACTACTTACTACACTATTGTTTTTCCACCTTTGCCTTCAACTCTCTTCAAAGCCAATCTCTTATTTTAACCCCTTGCTGGTGCTGGTTACTAAAGATCCTCATCTTCCTACTGGGCAGTGCCCTCTCGAAGCTTAAAGGGACATGAAACCCAAAATGTGTCGTTCATAATTCAGACAGAACATGTAATTTAAAAAAAACTTTCTGATATAATTCTACTATATAATTTGCTTTATGTTCTTGTTTTCCTTAGTTGAAGAACATACCTAGGTTGGCACAGGAACAGCAATGCATTACTAGGAGCTATCTGATAATTGGTGGCTGCACAAAAACAGCTCTTTTCATTGGTTCACCAGATGTGTTCAACTAGCTCTTCAGTAGCACATTGCTGCTCCTTCAACAAAGGATGACACGTGAATGAAGCACATTTGATAAAATAAGTTAATTGGAAAGTTGTTTAAAATCACATGCTCTATTTGAATCATGACAAATAAGAAATAGAAATATTTTGTCTTTCATGTCTCTTTAAGTATTTTCCCACCCAGTGACAGATGTGGTGCACCTTGACAAATCAGTGATGTTGCCCACTTTTTGACTACTGTATTGTGCACTTTGGGTAATTGAGCATGATACAATACCGGAGCTTTACAATGTTACAGTTATTTCGCATATCTTAAAAGTTACGCATATATATATATATATATATATATATATATATATATATATATATATAGATATATATATATATATATATATATATATATATATATATATATATATATATATATATATATATATATATATATACATATATACAGGGAGTGCAGAATTATTAGGCAAGTTGTATTTTTGAGGATTCATTTTATTATTGAATAACAACCATGTTCTCAATGAACCCAAAAAACTCATTAATATCAAAGCTGAATAGTTTTGGAAGTAGTTTTTAGTTTGTTTTTAGTTATAGCTATTTTAGGGGGATATTTGTGTGTGCAGGTGACTATTACTGTGCATAATTATTAGGCAACTTAACACAAAACAAATATATACCCATTTCAATTATTTATTTTTACCAGTGAAACCAATATAACATCTCAACATTCACAAATATACATTTCTGACATTCAAAAACAAAACAAAAACAAATCAGTGACCAATATAGCCACCTTTCTTTGCAAGGACACTCAAAAGCCTGCCATCCATGGATTCGGTCAGTGTTTTGATCTGTTCACCATGAACATTGCGTGCAGCAGCAACCACAGCCTCCCAGACACTGTTCAGAGAGGTGTACTGTTTTCCCTCCTTGTAAATCTCACATTTGATGATGGACCACAGGTTCTCAATGGGGTTCAGATCAGGTGAACAAGGAGGCCATGTCATTAGATTTTCTTCTTTTATACCCTTTCTTGCCAGCCACGCTGTGGAGTACTTGGACGCGTGTGATGGAGCATTGTCCTGCATGAAAATCATGTTTTTCTTGAAGGATGCAGACTTCTTCCTGTACCACTGCTTGAAGAAGGTGTCTTCCAGAAACTGGCAGTAGGACTGGGAGTGGAGCTTGACTCCATCCTCAACCCGAAAAGGCCCCGCAAGCTCATCTTTGATGATACCAGCCCAAACCAGTACTCCACCTCCACCTTGCTGGCGTCTGAGTCGGACTGGAGCTCTCTGCCCTTTACCAATCCAGCCACTGGCCCATCCATCTGGCCCATCAAGACTCACTCTCATTTCATCAGTCCATAAAACCTTAGAAAAATCAGTCTTGAGATATTTCTTGGCCCAGTCTTGACGTTTCAGCTTGTGTGTCTTGTTCAGTGGTGGTCGTCTTTCAGCCTTTCTTACCTTGGCCATGTCTCTGAGTATTGCACACCTTGTGCTTTTGGGCACTCCAGTGATGTTGCAGCTCTGAAATATGGCCAAACTGGTGGCAAGTGGCATCTTGGCAGCTGCACGCTTGACTTTTCTCAGTTCATGGGCAGTTATTTTGCGCCTTGGTTTTTCCACATGCTTCTTGCGACCCTGTTGACTATTTTGAATGAAACGCTTGATTGTTCGATGATCACGCTTCAGAAGCTTTGCAATTTTAAGAGTGCTGCATCCCTCTGCAAGATATCTCACTATTTTTGACTTTTCTGAGCCTGTCAAGTCCTTCTTTTGACCCATTTTGCCAAAGGAAAGGAAGTTGCCTAATAATTATGCACACCTGATATAGGGTGTTGATGTCATTAGACCACACCCCTTCTCATTACAGAGATGCACATCACCTAATATGCATAATTGGTAGTAGGCTTTCGAGCCTATACAGCTTGGAGTAAGACAACATGCATAAAGAGGATGATGTGGTCAAAATACTCATTTGCCTAATAGTTCTGCACTCCCTATATATATATATATATATATATATATATATATAAAAGCCTTCAGGAATAATACAATCAATGCATTCACTGCAAAATGTAAAGATTAGAGATAGGTGATATGTGGTGAAAGTGCAATTCGTTTTGTAGAACAAATATTCCTGTGGACATTTATTTTGGACAATACAATGTTGATAAGAATGAAAATACATTAAAATTTTGAAATCAAATGTTATTTCCAGTTTTTGTATGTTACTTTTATTTTCAACTGTTCATAAATAGATCTAATATCCTAATTCGTAATTTGGAATGTAACATTCAATTGAACAAATATTATTCAGAAGTCCTACAGGCCCATTTATCAAAGGTCTTGCGGACCTGATCCGACACTGCGGATCAGGTCCGCAAGACCTCGCTAAATGCGGAGAGCAATACGCTCTCCGCATTTAACATTGCACCAGCAGCTCACAAGAGCTGCTGGTGCAACGCCGCCCCCTGCTGACTCGCGGCCAATCGGCCGCCAGCAGGGAGCTGTCAATCAACCCGATCGTATTCGATCGGGTTGATGTCTGGCGATTCCTGTCCGCCTGTTCAGAGCAGGCGGACAGGGTTATGGAGCAGCGGTCTTTTGACCGCTGCTTCATAAGTTGTGTTTCTGGCGAGTCTGAAGACTCGCCAGAAACACGGCCCTTCAAGCTCCATACGGAGCTTGATAAATGGGCCTGCAACAGTTCATGTGGTAGGCAACTTAGTAAATTGATACATAATAGATACAAACATATTGATTAGAATTTTTCTATTTCGAATATTGCATAATTCAAATATTACATTTAAAGCAAGCATTCGAAAAACTATTAGAAATATATTGTTTCACATTTTTCTAATTCAAGTATTGAATTATTAGAATTGAATTATGCAATATTAGAATAAGAAAAAATTGAATTGAATATTACATTTTAAAGATAGCATTATAAATACTATTACATTAAACTAATGTTAGAATGTTGTGAAAACATTCCAAATTCAAAACAAACGAAGAAATGTGTTCAAATTTGTTTTATTTTTTGAATGTTGCAAAACATTTGGCCATCCTTAGTAAAGATCACTCAGTTTAATGCATGCTAAACCAAAGTACACCATACAGCTTTTAAACAGCCACTGGTATCTCTTATCTGTAAATGTGCACTGCTTCTGGCACCGAGTATAAAAACGCCTAAGCTCCAAGATGGCAGCTTAAATTTGAAGATGCAGAGCTTCACTAACTGACGCATGTATGGGTTAAAACACAATAGGACAATAGCATGGTAGATACATAGTAACCATGATGGTAGTGAAGTTGTGGCCAGCAGTTTAACGTTAAATTCTTAGAATAGACTTCTGAATATCTCAGGAATAACTCCTTACATTATACATGCAGCTACAAAGAAAAACTTTAGCTATGTGTTTAAATGTTAACAGGGTTATCTATAGTCAGTAAAGCAAAGTGATATGTACTAATGAGAAACAGAATGTCAGTTTTGTATTAGAATGTCACATTAATGGGACGATGCACTGTAAACTTGTTTTTAAGTTTATTTTTGTATATGAAATAGTTATTTTGTTCTTTGAAACCACAACCCATTAAAATTGGAAACTAGATTTCCTTATTTTATAATTTTCTGTACACACACATACTTCTTTATACTTATTTATATTATCTCTATATTAATAACAAAGCCAAATACTCAGGGGCCAATTCCAACAAAATTGCCATTCTAGACTTGTTTTTCCACTCTCAGGGGCAGCCCTTATAGAATTCTACAAAAAAAGGGTCTGTCCCTATGAATGGCGAGATGTCTACTATAGAACTAAGGAGATCTCTCTACTATGTAAACGTTTGCAATGGGTGACTGACGAAGTATACAGGTATAACCCGGCATATGTTTAAAATTTAATATTAAAAGGGACAGTAAAGTCATAATTAACAGTCATGATTCAGATAGAGAATAACATTTTAAACAACTTTTCAATTTACTTATATTATTTAATTTGCGTCCTTCTCTTTGCTGAAAGATTTATCTAGGTAAGCTAAGGATCAGCAGAGAACCTAGGTTCTAGCTGTTGATTGGTGACTGCATACAGTATATATACCAATTGTCATTGGCTCACCCATGTGTTTAGTTAGAAACCAATAGTGCATTGCTGCTCCTTCAACAAATGATACCAAAAGAATTAAGCAAATTTGATAATAGAAGAAACTGGAAAGTTATTTAAAATTGTATGTTCTACCTAAATCATGAAAGAAAAAATGTGTGTTTCATGTCCCTTTAAGCCAAATACAAATCTAACTATGCTGTTTTCAGTGCACTGTTCGTTAAAATTGCTGTTATTTTCGTATGCATATGTTTTCCTTTCAGAGTAATTAGCGTTTTGAGTATTTTGATAAAACCGCGCCATCTTTTAAGTTGCGAGAAAAACGTTTAGATTTCTAGGGTGAAAATGGTTACAGAATTACAATGAGATTTGAGGGACAATTTCATATACGCCCATGGCCACCCATGTTCAACCCGTTTTACGAAACAACAACAATTACGCTTTGTATTTTGTACTTATTAATATGAATTTCTATGTGTTTTTTGTGCATCCAGTGTAATTGAATTACAATTAATAATGTGCATTTTTAATATGATTTGTTCATGTATAAGTTAAATACAAATATACATTTTTTTTTTTTATAAAATATGATTTTTAGCGAACAATTTTGTTACAATTTTAGATGCACTTTAACAATACAATTTTCCCTGCATATTATTGTGTAAATTGTTCAATTATTCCTTTTGTATAATTTTTAAATTAGGATTTTCATTGTGCACTCCTGTAATGTGTGCGTCTCCTTCCGATATACGCCCCTTAGCAAGACACCCTGTTTTCAGGGTCAAAGGTGGCTTATAGAATTCCACCAGGAAAACAGAAGTACTGGAGAGCATTCTTAAAGAATTTCAAAAGCCCAGAGAGCTTTATAGAACCGGGCCCTTAGAAAGAACTATTGAAAATCAACATTTTATTAATTATCTCTCCTACCTCCCCATTTTAAGTGTAATTTCTTCTGCTGGTTATGTTTACACAGCTTTTCTTGAGCCTATACTTTCAGTGTAAGTAGGGATACCACAGGCAATTTATGCTATTTCAAATGCAAAAATAAAAATAAAGGTGTATGTGCTATGTGTAATTTACTACAATACAGTGTAAAATGGATCATTAAGAACAAATTAAAGTGTGTTGGGGGATTAAAGTAAAATGTCCTTTTAAGGGGACGGTGTACACCAATTTTCATATTACTGCATTTAATTGACACTGCTATAAAGAAAAATTCAGTATAAAACATTTCAAAAACTCCCAGTTTAGCACTGTTGATGAGGTTAGGCTGGGACACCCAGTGCAATCGGCTGGGAAGGCAGAAATAGCAGACCGCCCCCACCCTCCCTGCATATGAAAAGACAGATTACACAAACTATAGCAGCACAAATCTGCAGACCTGGGTTTACATCTGATACTTTGGGGCTTGGTTAGGAGTCTGAAAATCAGAAGAATGTTATAAAAAAAATAAGCAAAACTATACATTGTAAGAAAAATACTCACAGAGAGGCTATATAAAAATGGATCATCTACTAAACATATATGGAAAGAAAAGAAAGAAAAAATCAAGTGTACAACGTCCCTTTAATCTCCCATAATTTGCATCAGTTAAAATCAGAAACATCATCACACTGATAAAAAAGATTGTTCTTTTGACTTAAACATCATTGCACAATAAATAGAACACAAAGAATACATTATTAATCTATAACATGAAAGTATAAAATGAACACAACATAACGAAACAACGCACCATAAATAAAGTGTTTCTATTAGCTGACGTATGAAGAAATTCATTTGCTAAATATTTGTTCATATACACATATAGTTCCCAAAAGAATCATTTTTCACAAATCCTTTCTCTAATGGGTTTAATTAACTAAGTCAGGTTTTCCATATTTTCTGTAAATATTAATTTAAGATGAATATAGATCAAGTTTGTCACCGTTTATCCAGCTGCGATCTACATTGTATTGTGCTTCAGTTCAGATGCCAGATATTAATTGCCTAAATAAGGCACAAACATCTGTTATCAATCTATTAAAATGACCCAAGGGTCCTTTTCAATAACAATATTAATGTGCTCCTGTGTATTACCAATAGTTATTATCTGTGATTTAAATTAAAATGTTAAAAAGAGAGAGAGAGATGCACTCAGCTGAGACAGAACAAAAGCTGGAAAAACTTCCGTGCCTGTTCATTTTTGGGTGCCACTCAGGGTGCATACTCTTTTAGCACACTATGCCCCTTCACAGAGAAAAAATATCCTGTAGCATATCAGTCTGACCCTGCCCAATGACAGTCCAGCACTGAAATACCAGGCAATTCTTCTCTGAACAAGAGAAACAACAACCCCAGACGATCGTTTCGGCCTTCTGTGGGCCTCGTCAGTGAGGTGCAGTCGCATCTCTCTAAGGGCATGTGTGCAAGGAGTCCACGTCTGGTTTCCCCTTTTACTCTTAGGGAGACCCAAGAGCAATTTGCATAAATATAAAGAGAGAGAGAGAGATGCACTCAGCTGAGACAGAACAAAAGCTGGAAAAACTTCCGTGCCTGTTCATTTTTGGGTGCCACTCAGGGTGCATACTCTTTTAGCACACTATGCCCCTTCACAGAGAAAAAATATCCTGTAGCATATCAGTCTGACCCTGCCCAATGACAGTCCAGCACCGAAATACCAGGCAATTCTTCTCTGAACAAGAGAAACAACAACCCCAGACGATCGTTTCGGCCTTCTGTGGGCCTCGTCAGTGAGGTGCAGTCGCATCTCTCTAAGGGCATGTGTGCAAGGAGTCCACGTCTGGTTTCCCCTTTTACTCTTACGGAGACCCAAGAGCAATTTACATAAATATAAAAAGAGAGAGAGATGCACTCAGCTGAGACAGAACAAAAGCTGGAAAAACTTCCGTGCCTGTTCATTTTTGGGTGCCACTCAGGGTGCATACTCTTTTAGCACACTATGCCCCTTCACAGAGAAAAAATATCCTGTAGCATATCAGTCTGACCCTGCCCAATGACAGTCCAGCACTGAAATACCAGGCAATTCTTCTCTGAACAAGAGAAACAACAACCCCAGACGATCGTTTCGGCCTTCTGTGGGCCTCGTCAGTGAGGTGCAGTCGCATCTCTCTAAGGGCATGTGTGCAAGGAGTCCACGTCTGGTTTCCCCTTTTACTCTTAGGGAGTCCCAAGAGCAATTTGCATAAATATAAAAAGAGAGAGATGCACTCAGCTGAGACAGAACAAAAGCTGGAAAAACTTCCGTGCCTGTTCATTTTTGGGTGCCACTCAGGGTGCATACTCTTTTAGCACACTATGCCCCTTTACAGAAAAAAAATATCCTGTAGCATATCAGTCTGACCCTGCCCAATGACAGTCCAGCACCGAAATACCAGGCAATTCTTCTCTGAACAAGAGAAACAACAACCCCAGACGATCGTTTCGGCCTTCTGTGGGCCTCGTCAGTGAGGTGCAGTTGCATCTCTCTAAGGGCATGTGTGCAAGGAGTCCACGTCTGGTTTCCCCTTTTACTCTTAGGGAGACCCAAGAGCAATTTGCATAAATATAAAAAGAGAGAGAGAGATGCACTCAGCTGAGACAGAACAAAAGCTGGAAAAACTTCCGTGCCTGTTCATTTTTGGGTGCCACTCAGGGTGCATACTCTTTTAGCACACTATGCCCCTTCACAGAGAAAAAATATCCTGTAGCATATCAGTCTGACCCTGCCCAATTACAGTCCAGCACTGAAATACCAGGCAATTCTTCACTGAACAAGAGAAACAACAACCCCAGACGATCGTTTCGGCCTTCTGTGGGCCTCGTCAGTGAGGTGCAGTCGCATCTCTCTAAGGGCATGTGTGCAAGGAGTCCACGTCTGGTTTCCCCTTTTACTCTTAGGGAGACCCAAGAGCAATTTGCATAAATATAAAGAGAGAGAGAGAGATGCACTCAGCTGAGACAGAACAAAAGCTGGAAAAACTTCCGTGCCTGTTCATTTTTGGGTGCCACTCAGGGTGCATACTCTTTTAGCACACTATGCCCCTTCACAGAGAAAAAATATCCTGTAGCATATCAGTCTGACCCTGCCCAATGACAGTCCAGCACCAAAATACCAGGCAATTCTTCTCTGAACAAGAGAAACAACAACCCCAGACGATCGTTTCGGCCTTCTGTGGGCCTCGTCAGTGAGGTGCAGTCGCATCTCTCTAAGGGCATGTGTGCAAGGAGTCCACGTCTGGTTTCCCCTTTTACTCTTACGGAGACCCAAGAGCAATTTACATAAATATAAAAAGAGAGAGAGATGCACTCAGCTGAGACAGAACAAAAGCTGGAAAAACTTCCGTGCCTGTTCATTTTTGGGTGCCACTCAGGGTGCATACTCTTTTAGCACACTATGCCCCTTCACAGAGAAAAAATATCCTGTAGCATATCAGTCTGACCCTACCCAATCACAGTCCAGCACCGAAATACCAGGCAATTCTTCTCTGAACAAGAGAAACAACAACCCCAGACAATCGTTTCAGCCTTCTGTGGGCCTCGTCAGTGAGGTGCAGTCGCATCTCTCTAAGGGCATGTGTGCAAGGAGTCCACGTCTGGTTTCCCCTTTTACTCTTACGGAGACCCAAGAGCAATTTGCATAAATATAAAAAGAGAGAGAGAGATGCACTCAGCTGAGACAGAACAAAAGCTGGAAAAACTTCCGTGCAGAAGGCCGAAACGATCGTCTGGGGTTGTTGTTTCTCTTGTTCAGAGAAGAATTGCCTGGTATTTCTGTGCTGGACTGCCATTGGGCAGGGTCAGACGGATATGCTACAGGATATTTTTTCTCTGTGAAGGGGCATAGTGTGCTAAAAGAGTATGCAACCTGAGTGGCACCCATAAATGAACAGGCACGGAAGTTTTTCCAGCTTTTGTTCTGTCTCAGCTGAGTGCATCTCTCTTTCTTTTTATATTTATGCAAATTGCTCTTGGGTCTCCCTAAGAGTAAAAGGGGAAACCAGACATGGACTCCTTGCACACATGCCCTTAGAGAGATGTGACTGCACCTCACTGACGAGGCCCACAGAAGGCCAAAATGATTGTCTGGGGTTGTTGTTTCTCTTGTTCAGAGAAGAATTGCCTGGTATTTCGGTGCTGGACTGTCATTGGGCAGGGTCAGACTGATATGCTACAGGATATTTTTTCTCTGTGAAGGGGCATAGTTTGCTAAAAGAGTATGCAACCTGAGTGGCACCCAAAAATGAACAGGCACGGAAGTTTTTCCAGCTTTTGTCCTGTCTCAGCTGAGTGCATCTCTCTTTCTTTTTATATTTATGCAAATTGCTCTTGGGTCTCCCTAAGAGTAAAAGGGGAAACCAGACGTGGACTCCTTGCACACATGCCCTTAGAGAGATGCGACTGCACCTCACTGAAGAGGCCCACAGAAGGCCGAAACGATCGTCCGGGGTTGTTGTTTCTCTTGTTTAGAGAACAATTGCCTGGTATTTCGGTGCTGGACTGTCATTGGGCAGGGTCAGACTGATATGCTACAGGATATTTTTTCTCTGTGAAGCGGCATAGTGTGCTTAAAGAGTATGCAACCTGAGAGGCACCCAAAATGAACAGGCACGGAAGTTTTTCCAGCTTTTGTTCTGTCTCAGCTGAGTGCATCTCTTTTTCTTTTTATATTTATGCAAATTGCTCTTGGGTCTCCCTAAGAGTAAAAGGGGAAACCAGACATGGACTTCTTGCACACATGCCCTTAGAGAGATGCGACTGCACCTCACTGATGAGGCCCACAGAAGGACGAAACGATCGTCTGGGGTTGTTGTTTCTCTTGTTCAGAGAAGAATTGCCTGGTATTTCGGTGCTGGACTGTCATTGGCAGGGTCAGACTGATATGCTACAGGATATTTTTTCTCTGTGAAAGGGCATAGTGTGCTAAAAGAGTATGCAACCTGAGTGGCACCCAAAAATGAACAGGCACGGAAGTTTTTCCAGCTTTTGTTCTGTCTCAGCTGAGTGCATCTCTCTTTCTTTTTATATTAAATTAAAATGTTACCATGAAAGACAATTTTTCAAAGTTTAAACCTTCCACTGAGCATCAGCTATTATTATTATCATGGCCACATAATTACAGCAATAGTAATGCTAAAATCCAGACACAGTGGTATTTGGAGATGAATAGATTGCAAAACACCCAGATCCTTTACTTTGCACCTTTGTTAGACTGAGAAAGAGGGTGAAGAGAGGGATTGAGGAAGAGGGATTTAGAATAGGGAGGAGGGGAAAGAATGCCCCTTTTTAACTCCTCTGGAACGCTGAGTCATGCCCCTGAACCACCCACATTTGCCCACAGCCAGGTCCTCCACCTCCACCCTCCTTGGCTCATGAAAAATCTACAACCCCATCTACAGCCATGCCTGACACAGTCCTCATGCTCCTTGCTGGTGTTTGTAGCTCTGTCTGTGGTGTTTCCCATGCAGGAAAGAAAAGTTGCACTATAAAGCAACTTATAAAGCACTAATTTGCAGAGTGAAACGCGTAAGTTGTTTGTAGTTTCCGCCCTTGTCTGTTTTTACATATGCTTGAATGAATTTCAAGTTTTTAAGGAACTTTAGAGTGCGACTTAATTTTCCTGTGTGGTTCTGCTGTAAGCGGTCAGTTCTGCTGCTATGGTCGTGTTTGTCCTCCCTTGCTTGAAGATCTTATAAATGGTTGATCCTTTGGCTCCATTGATAACCCACTGTCTCAGAAATATTTAAATCCCCATGCAGCAAAAATAAATACAAATAAATAAAAAAATACACTACCAATATTAGTTCTATATAAGTAGAACTCCTACCTGCTATTAAATGGTTAGCATACAACCCCACTGATAACACAATTTGACTAGGATACTCCCTTTCACAATACATCTCTTCCACATTAACCTTATTAATTCATTACTGTCTGGCCTCCCCACCACAATGAACTCCAGTAAACTTAACTGGAGCTTTGTCAGTGGCAGGTTATATAAAGGGGTCTTTGAGCACTTGGAGGGGGTCACAGTTACATTTATTGTAGTAGGTATTTGTGATATTGAATGGATACAGTGTAAAATGTTAAGAAGGGATAGTGGTCATTTTAGTTCATTATGGTAGGTGGTCTTGGTATAGGGTTATTATCAGTAGTAAATATAGGATGTATTAACAGTGCTGGATTGATCCACCAGCTATATGGTTTATTGTGGTGTTCAGGAGTTACACTTAAAGGGATAATGAACCCAATTTTTTTCTTTCATGATTCAGATAGAGCGTGCAATTTTAAGCAACTTTCTATTTTACTCTATTAATGTTCTTCGTTCTCTTGGTATCTTTATTTGAAAAGGCAGGAAAGTAAGCATAGGAGCTGACCCATTTTTTGTTCAGAACCCTGGATAGCTCTTGCAGATTGGTGGCTACATTTAACAACCAATCAAAAAGTGTTAACCAGGTGCTGAACCAAAGATGGGCCGGCTCATAAGTTTACATTCCTGCTTTTTCAAATAAAGATATCAGAATAAATTAGAAAGTTTCTTAAAATTGCATGCACTATCTGAATCATGAAAGAAACAAAATGTATTCAGTATCCCTTTAAGGTTATTAAGGTCCCTAGTGGTCTGGGAGATCATAGGATAATCTAATATATAAGATATTATTGATAAATATATTGGCTTAATGCTAATTATTGTAATGGTCAGTATTTCCTTACTGTGTGGTATTTATTACCTTATGTAAAGAGCTATTGTTATATAGTAACACACAGATAGCATTATGTCATTAAACTATAGTGTTACCATTCTAATCCCTGTTAAAATATCAAATTCCTGTTAAAGGGACATTTCAGCCAAAATCAACATAGGTGCATTTCAGTTTTGAATAGTAGCATTTTTGTAATATATATGTATTAGCAAACATGCTTCTAATAAAAGCTATAGCTGTTTCAAATGTGTATTTAAGTATGCACCGTACACCAGCATTTTAAACACAGCACTTGCTCAAAGAGCCTAAGGTCCTTGTACCATCTGGTAATTACACAATTTATTCATTGCTGACGTTATACAAACCCCACTATTGCTCTGAGCAGCTGCAGTATTTAAAAATATCCAGCTATGTTAACACTAAAATGGCATAACTTTTAATAGAAGCATTTTTGCCAATGCATGTATACTGCAAATATGTTTCTATTCAAAAGTGTCATTCATCTATGTGCATATTTGACCGGAATGTCCCTTTAAATATAACAAAGCAGCCCTGATGTTTTATGTATTTATTTTAGTTCAGCTCCAGTCAGTGAAACCTCCAAACTACAAACTATAAAATGCAAGATTCTTTGCAATAGTGTATGATATTGATATGATATTGTGCATCTGAAATCCATTAAATAAGTGGCTTATTGCATGGCTTATATGGCAATGAATTTGAAAACCCCACAATAACCCGCTGAGGGCTAGTGGTGGGCTAACAGTTGCGCATGAGCGATAAGGCATTTATCATGCCTCTGGAAGTAGCCTGCATATTACAAGTTGAAAACCATCAGATATATAAAAATATTTATTTATGATTAAATAGAACGTATTCTTCTATGTGAAGGACATTAGAATGTGAAATATTAGTATTTCATATCTGGTTAGCGCACTTGAGTAAACAGGATTGGGTTTGCTCGACTTGTTGTGTGTTAGGTTTTTTCAGCTTTTTGGGATCCATTTAAGTCTATGGGGGAATGCATTAATTTGGTTGCAATAATCGAAGTTCGACTTTTTATGCGCGAGTGAAAACTTTTTACTTTTGCAGTTAACGCACAAGTGGGTGGGCTATAAATAGCCCTATACTCGTAATCTAGCCCTCAATAAGTAAAGGAAAACTATTTAGGTTTATTGGAATGTAGTCCTAAGTATGCCTTGCACCCCCTCTAGCATCTAGATTCAAAATGATTCACTGTTTGAGTGCATGTCTATGTAGGTCAAGTCATAGGCACATTTTCCTGTGTATTCAAAATCTAACAAATTACTTCCGTTCGTGGTTTGGTTATATGTAATTGTTGTTGCAGGGTGCTCTGATAAAGAGATTCAAAGACAGCTATGACAATCTACACATGGGAAAGAGGCGCCATTATTTTTTAGAGGCACAAGCTGAGTGTGAATTTTGGGTTATATAAAAGGATACATAGACGATATCCTGATAGTTTGAAAGGGAAGTGAGGAGAGTTTGCATTGTATGAATGATAATCAATGCAGTTAAAGATTCACATATGAAATAAGTACAATAAGATAGCATTTTAGATTTTAATATTAAAATATTTACAAGGTTCTTATGCTGTAAATTTCTTTCCCCTTTAATGTGCTACCAATAGTCAATATTTATATTTTTGTTTGAAATAACTAGGGAGGGGTTGTCTGTGAAACCACAACTTACACTGAAAAATACGAACTCTGCAAAATTCTCTATAAGCCCATTTAATAGAGTGTCCCTGCAGTTGCAGTTGATATAAAATTCAATGAGCACCTATTAGCTACTTGGTATATTGCCTCTTTAACCCTTTTTCATGAAAAAAAAATATATATTTTTAACATATTTAACTGCTGTTCTTTCATATACATAATAGAAAAATACTAAGAAATATGCCCCTTAATTATATTTTTTAAACAAAGTGCTGGTACAAATAATAAAATAAGAGATACAAAAATAAAAATTATGTAATTACTATTTATAGTAATAAAAATAATGAAAAAGATAATTAAAAAGCACTGGTTCTCAGTCCATAAAGACCTGATCCTAGTTGCACAATTAACTAATTGTCTCAAGTTTGTGAATAGAAAAAAATAGAGACTTTCTAGCTCCTAGTGAATATATATATATATATACAGTGAGGCCTCGGTTTACGAATTTAATTCGTTCTCCGGGTCGTTTCGTATTGCGAAAAATTCGTAAACCGAAACACGGTTTCCCATAGGAATGCATTGAAAATCAATGAATGCGTTCCGGAGGTCCGAAAAAATTCAAGTAAAGTGTCCAAAAAAGGCTCCAAAAGGCTCCAAAAGGCTTAACAACTTGCTGCAAATGGCTCCAATGTCTCCAAAAGGCTCCACAACTTGCTGCAAATGGCTCCAAAAGGCTTAACAACTTGCTGCAAATGGCTCAAAAGGCTCAACAACTTGCTGCAAAATGGCTCCAAAACCTCTCCAACACCTCTACACTGGTACCCAAACTTCATTAATTCAATCATACTTGAGTATGCAGGGGGCACAGGGGCCACTGGTTTCGTATTGCGAAAAATATTCGTAAACCGAGGGGGGCAAACCGGCATTTTGACCGGCATTTTGTTTCGTATTGCGAAAAAAATTCGTAAACCGAGTCAAATTTTCTTCAAATTTCGATTTCGTAAACCGAAATTTCGTATACCGAGTCGTGCGTAAACCGGGGCCTCACTGTATATATATATATATATATATATATATATATATATATGTGTGTGTGTGTGTGTGTGTGTAGTAAATTTGATTTACATGGGAACAAACTGTGCAGTTTCTTTTTATGCTTTTGATGCAATTATAGTAGCAAAAGCCAGAATTTTAATTTTAACATACATAGAAACATTCAAATTAAAATAGACAAATAGATGGAAATAGAGGATCATATATTTATTAGAATACATGTACCACACACAATATATGGATGCAATGACAAGAAGACAAGATCATTCATGTATCATTTATCTTTAGCCTTTTTTTAGCCAGAAGCAACATTGTCTCTCATAGCCATGTTTGCTAATGATCTTGACTTAGTCTGGAGTTTACTCCTATTTATTTTCTTTTATTAAAGTGAAGGTAAACTTTGATGAATGAAAGACCATTTTTTTAAAATACTATTAAAAACAGGGGCACTTTCATTCATCAAAGTTTACAAATCAGCCGTTTTTTTCTTTTCACAGCCAGAGCAGCATCCCCCTCCAGGAAATCCTCTCTTCACACATCAGCAATGACTAATCCGACTTCCTCCAATCACAGCATGGCCTCAGGCAATAACCACCCTGGGGGGAAAACCGTGATTGGAGGAAGCCGGATTAGTCATTGCTGACGTGTGAAGAGAGGATTTCCAGGAGGGGGAAGCTGCTGTAGCTGTGAAAAGAAAAAAAAGGTAAGTTTTTAATCAAAACGACTGATTTGTAAACTTTGATGAATGAAAGTGCCCCTCTTTTTAATAGTATTTTTTAAAAACGGGCTTTCATTCACCAAAGTTTACCTTCACTTTAAGCATCCCAGTTTCCTTTTTGTTTAGTGGGCCATGCACATTGTCATTGGGGTACTATAAAACAGACTTACAACTGCTGCTTTGCGTTCTGAATCTCTTATTTGGTTGTAAACACTGATCTGTAATCACTCACTAAATACTGTACTAAGTGTACTTAAACATACATTATACACAATGCACACACTACTCTCAAACACTGCATGTACTACACAGTTTAAACACATGCTGTACATTATACCAAGACTGTACACACACACACAGACCACATCATGTGCAAAAACAATGTATGCTAATGGAAGAATTTAAGTTCCCAATCAAACCTTAAAAAACATGGAAGTTCTAAAATGATATTCCCCCTACCAAGAGAATTTTAGATAGATAGATAGATAGATAGATAGATAGATAGATAGATAGATAGATAGATATAGATAGACAAATATACAGACAGAGAGAGATAGATAGACAGATAGACGGACAGACAGACAGACAAACAAATCAGGATTATATCTTTACAGAATTCCTTAAATTACATTGAGCAATAATGAACAACTAGTAAAAATGAACACATTTTTTTGTAAAATGAATTACAAGTGACTGCATAACATAATTTTTAGATGTATTCCCCATTTCTTCCTGTTGTTTGCTAAACCCCCTTAGACCTTTAGTTTTGCTTGGTGTTGAGGTAGTATCTAATATTACATTATTCACCTCAGGCATTTTATGATGCCTGGCATTCATTTACAGAGCAGAAACAGCAATAAAAACCTAATCTTCAAATTAAGATTTCATGACAAGCTCTTTGGGTGTTTCATCAGCTTCCAAAAAGCTCATCGATTTGGCCCTTTAACTTACTAAAATAAACTGCTTTGTCAGGTTCTACAATTTTTTACTTGCTTATAAAGTACACATTTCACAAGGGTAAATCCTGAAAGATTATCACATTTCAAATGGCATTCAATTTTGTTTATATTTGACATCAAAATATTATAGTGCAAAAAATTTGTTTCACAATTCCTGACCACTTT